>NC_133308.1:27984499-28032229 GCF_012295235.1 Primulina huaijiensis | reverse complement strand
GTACAAGAAAATAAATGTATATATTTGTATAATTTTATGGTAATAATATGGTGTATATAATATTAGTAATGTTTTAAATAATTATGTATATCATATCACAATATTATAATGAGGTGTCATAAGATATTTTGTTTAAAAACCTTATAGACTTTTATACGTGTCGTATCCCTTACCGGGAGTGTGGGATGTCGTCTTAACATCCTCCCAGGATTTATAACAAGTTTTTTGAAGAATTTATTTTTATTATTTATAATAACATTATATTATTTAGTAAATATATAAACAATAAAATAAATATTATTACTTTTGTTACTTTTTTTTTCTGTTTTGGAGCTTGGAAAAATATGGAGGACTTTTAGAGCTTCGTGCTGATAACGTGTTGTGAAAAAGTAAAAATTTACGGTAAAAAGTAAAAATATCAAACTATCAAAATTATCACACTACACACTTTATAATATTTTTATCTCAAAATTATCACACAACAAATAATCCAAAAATAAATTACATCATTACCTTCATCATCACACACAAATTTCAATATTCAACACCAAATTTTACCTAATTTTCAACATTCAAATATTCAACATTCAAATATTCAACATTCAAATATTTAAATACATATATTTAAATATTATTTTTCAACAAATATAGATTAAGAAGAATTTATTCCTATGTGAGCCTTGTAAGACTTTTTAGCCTCGGACCTTAAACAAGGTGTAATGTCGGGTCCTTACCGTATTGGGCTTGGCTTGCCCATTAACAATGAAAATGAAACAAGGATTAAATTGTAACCCATTAACTTTTTTTTTAAAAAAAAAAAAGAAAAAAAGAAAAAAAGTTTCCCATTAAATTGAAAATTATATGTATACATATGTATGTATAACATATTGTTCCATCACTCGACAAGTTATTTTGACATACCAATAATAGACATCTGATTTGATGCTAATAAAAAATAATGAAAACAAAAAATAATAATAATGTACATTATAAGGGAAGGGGTGATGATGTCTAGAATATTCGAAATTTTTTTAAAACACGTTTATAATACCAGAAATTTGTAAAATAATTTTAATCAACTATTTTTAAAAAAAAATTATCTTTTTTAATATATTATAGATATTGAAATTTGAAAATATGGAGATGTTTCATTCCAAGAAAATAATTTATTACGGAAAACATGATGAGTCAAATCAAATCTCAACTAACTCCCACAAGAAAAGGCTGAGCCAGAGAAAATTGAATTTTATTAATTTAATTTCACTCATCAATTTTAACTGCTAAAAAAACATATAATAATAATTTTATTGTATATCTTATATGAGTGAGTAGCATGAAGTATATTTCATTTAAAATTTGAAAAAAATTAAAGAAAAATTGATTAGAGAATATGAAATTTTTAGATATATTTTAATTTTCAACCAACCGAATAAAAAAAATTGGAATATATTTTTGGGATAATTCAGAATATAAGTGATTAAATATAATGTACTTCAATTAGTTTCTTTATTGGGCATGCGTTACATTTTGTGATGATGTTCTCTTTAAATCAATAAAAAAAACTAAAATATTGCATAAATTATAACTATAATATAATAATATTTTTCAAATTAAACTTTTTTTTATTGTATATAATAGAAGCAGCTACAATACATAATAAATACATACATACATACATATATGTATATGTANAATAAATACATACATACATACATATATGTATATGTATACATATAATAAAATAAAGAAACACATATAAAATAATCAGTCAAAATTGGGAATAGGGATCTTGTTTAGGTAATTCTCAGTCAAAGTTCAGAAATCAGAATCTTTGCACACAGTCCCATGCGGCATAAATAATAATAACCTGTCTAAAATTGGTCTGGATAATACCATCTCGAAATAATCTTCTTTATTTTTATTTAAAAAATATATTCACATTTAAAAAATATATATATATATTCCCCATTTAATCCTGAAAATTTTTCCTCTCATATTTTTTTTGGGTCCGATTTCGTAAAAAATAAAAATCTATACATGACAAAACAGTTAGTTATTTTATTTATCATAAATAATAGACGATATATTTACATTATTATGATTGAATAAATAAGAGAAGAAGAGGAACGTATTGGCATGAATTATGATAATTCCCAGCTCATGCAGGGGTGGGGTGGTCCAGCTTCTGGCTGGCTCACTGAACCCGCTCCTACCCATCACAAATTATAACATTATATTCCACCCACTAATAAATTCCTTATTACATGTAAATCTTATATTTATTATACACTATTCTCTTTTATTACTAATATCATTATGTATCATATATATTCTTAAGGCTATGATGTGTTTGTTTGACGGAAATAAGATTGAGTTAATGTTACACTAAAAGAAGAAGAGAAGCATGAAATGAAAATTTTACTAGTAAGTAATGCCAGCAAAGTACAATCTTGGATAGTCAAGTATAATAATGATAAATATGTGACATATATTGACACTTATAACCTACATGTGATATGAATGCTAATGTAATGTAGTCCAATGGAATTGAGTTTGGATTTGATGAAACAAGATATTAAATATTCCACTAATTTGTTTGAGAAAATTTAAATTGTAGTTTAAATTTAAAACATTTTTTTTTACGCTTGTGTTTGTATCCATCCTACTTAAGCTTAAAAAGTTTGAAGTTTCACTCCCACGTTTCGACACGATTTGTACTTTTTAGAACCTTGTGAAAAACTCACATCGAGCCAATGACACACAAGAACAGTATTTTAAAAGATTAATCAAGCAAAAACATCGGAATAAACACATATGAGTTTTTGTGTTATTCAAATTATTAATCTCTTGATCTTCAATTTCTTTCATCCTCATCAATTTATAAGAATAAAGGTACTGGACTGGTACACCATTAATTTGTTTCTTGATATCACAAAGAAGATCACATAAAATTAGTATGCATATTAAAAAAACAAATGTTCACACACACACACACACACACATACATACATACACATATATACATATATATATACATACATATATATATATACACACATACATATATATAGACACACACATATGTATATATAGACACACACACACACATATGTATATATAATGTATATATATGTATTAAATGGTATTTTGACTAATAAAAAATGACATGTATACACCGTACTTCATATTTTCTTCCACTCGATGAATAATAGCTTACACAATTTTAATGCAATTTTATAGAACTCCATTCCCACCAATTGGATATCATAAATTATCCATTTTTTGGATCTTGTGTCCACTGACCTACTACATATGTATATAAAACACACACACACACACACAGAGAGATATATATATAACCATATACGAATCATATTTTTCTTCTTGTTTGATTTGTCTATAATACATTTATTTTATTTTTTGTTTCTTTTCAATTAAAAAATCATTCTGACCACATTCATTTCCCAATCAGCATTTATGTGCTCTCAATCACTTATGGAAAAGATTTGCTAATTTGGATACAATTCGTGAAATCAAATGATGAATCTAAATTCTTGAGTTAATTGACTAGAAAAATAATTATTTGAGAATCATATAAAAAAGTCATTTATCACACAATAATAACTCTATATTATGTTCCATGAGCTAAATTTGGCGGCACCAGAAAACCACCCCTCAACGTTACAACCTTAATTCTTGCTTTCTGGAATCAAGATTTCCTCAATCTCTCCACCATTCAACGCCAGTTCAACCCCAGCCCTTTTATTTTCGATACTATTATTTATAGTAATTCTACTCTTTTCTATACCGGGATTGCTCATTATTTTTGCGCAGGCCGGAGAAAAATCGAGATGGAGGATTTTGAAACTCCATTGTCTAATCTTTTGTGTAACGAAAATGAGTCATGTTTGGAAGAACAGTATAATCAGAAAGATGAAAACTTTGAGCTTTATCCTGTTTCGGAATCCGATTGTGATTATATTGAAAATCTATTACAGAGGGAGACCAGTTTTCAAGCAAGTGGGAGTGACTATTCGGTGAAGGAAAAAAGAAGCTGGTTCAAATGCGCCCGTTTGGATGCCATTAAATGGATCCTTGATGTATTTTTTTGCTTTTTCTTTTGTGTTACTTGGTACTATTATGCTCCACTTTTTGTTTGATTATTTATGGTTTTATTGGATTTTTGTGTGTATACAGGCAAAAGGTCTGTTTGGATTTCACTTAAGTACAGCCTATCTGTCAATGATTTATTTCGATCGGTTCTTTTCAAGAAGGTGGATCAATGTAAGTGTGGATTTAATTAGTATTTTGATTTTTGATGAATTCCTTTTGTTAAAATCTCTGATATAGATACACATTTCTTGTGACGGGATTTTTAGATTTTATCATTCTGTTTGTTATGTGACTTGGGGATTTTCTTGATGTTGATAGGATGAAAAATTGTGGGCTATTCGCTTGTTATCAGTTGCAAGTTTATCCATTGCTGCAAAAATGGAGGAACGTGAAGTACCAGGATTATCCGAATATCATGTAGATGAATACAATTTCGAAGGAAATGTGATTAAAAAAATGGAGTTATTTGTTCTTAATACGTTGGAATGGAGAATGAGTTATGCCACTCCTTTTGCTTATCTCAATTATTTCACCACCAAGTTTTGTGAGGAATTGAGGCATACAGAACTGGTAACTCGAGCTGCTGATTTAATATTGGCAGTAATGGAAGGTAAACTAGATACATTTATATGGTTTGTACTTCGATGTGTCGTCTATGAGAAACTTATTTTTGAATTTTTGAGTTCGTTGATGCAGAGATTGACGTATCTGAGCATCGACCTTCCGTTGTCGCAGCGGCGGCGGTTTTAGTCGCTTATGATAATCAATTAACGAAAAAGTTATTTGAGATGAAGATTAATGCAATCGCATCATGGGGATACCTAGAAAAAGTGAGTTCCCTTACTTTACAATGGTTTGCATTTTTTTTTGTTAATTACTGATAAAATAAAGAACCAGCAGCTGTTCTCTCTATTCACGATTATCTTGGATTTCTTTATTTTGGCAGGAGCATACATTTTCATGTTATAGTCTACTACAAGAGATTGTAATGTTGAAATCCAAGACCCCCGTATCTAACATTTCCCGAAATTTGTTATCCGCTAATTCAAGCTCCATCGATGTCCTCGATGATACGACAACCGGGATTGGCACGAAACGGAGACTAACGTATACTGATGGTGATCCACATTGCCCTCTGCATAAGGTTCCTAAATCTTAACGAGTGAAGTGTGACAATAAGGGGTTACGAAGATTGCTTGGTTTTCTTGATATTGATTGTGATATTTAATGAAAGGCTAAAGTTCCAACATATTGTATGGTTTGAAGTTTGATAGGGGGGGTGGGTGGCGCTCCATTTTCAAGAATTTTAGAAAACTCTCGAGTAGTGACAACCAAGCAAACAGTGAAAGGAGGAATTTGGATAAATAAAGAAAAGTATACCTTTACCTTGGAAGTGACGAGTAAGAAGCTAAGTAAAGTAGGCAAAAAAAAGCCGGTTGTTGAGGGAGCGAGAGCCAAAGAAATGTCCAAAGGCTCCATTAAAGCCTGTGGAAGGTCATTTTTAGTAGTAGTGTTTGGTTTTAATGAATGCTACTAGTGCATATCACTTTTTTGAAAACCTTATTGTTTATTCATAATTCCCTTCTTTCTTTATAACTTTGATTTGTTGCACATGATTCAAAAGACTCTGGTGTGTATGCCCTACATATTGAAGGGGGAGACTTAAGATTCTTTCTATGCGTTTGGGGAGGCTTAAAAAGCGTGAATGGGGAATGAGGAAATGAAGTATTGTTATTGTGTTGATGTGATGTCTCTATGCTGCATTTGGGCCATTCAGCAAAAGCACTGGAAGTCGAATACTGCTGGCTTTTGAATGCTTGGCTCAGTTTCTTTTTCACTTGTTGATATCTTTTTGTGTTTGGGACTGATTCATGAAGTTCCATTCCATACATGTAAAAATCCTGGGTATGTAAATGGAGGACCTCTAAAAATTGTCCTTCGATTTTTGTGTGTCAGGGTTATAGTTCAGGAATAAAGAGCATTTGATAAGCTTGCTGGTCCATGTTTGTACTGTGCCTTTTTTTTATATTCTGTTGGATCCAAGCGCCAGCAATTGCTCTTAGTAGCACTCGTATGTTATAGTTACTCTCAGCGGTGAAATTTAAATTATTTTACCCTTGTAATAAATAGTGTAAGCGTCACATATTGGTCATTTGTATTACATGAACATGGGTAGCTGGATACGACAATGAGACGACTCATGGAACAATACTCGTCAGCCATCGAGTCTATATGACATAAAAATCAAAACTATAATTTATTTTACAATATCTATTGAAGCTATAATTCAGAATACATATTTATTCCAGGAGTGTTTGAGAGAGTTTTTGTTTATTTTTGAAGCTATAAGTCAGAATACATATTTATTCAAAGAGTATCTGAGAGAGTTTTTGTTTATTTTAAAGTGATTTTATTAGAGATTTTTTGAAATTAGGTGAGAAGCAAACGAAGAGTGTTTGGAATTAAAATCCCAAAACTAATATAAGCTAAAGTTCGAGTGTTTAGAAAAATTGCTTCCAATTTTTTTTTTTTTTGAGTAAAATTACAATAATATATTTAACTTACATAACATTTGTTTCTTTTTAATTATCTAAATTTGGTACTCACACCATCAACAATGTATTTATATAATTAATATTAAAATTTGAATATTTTATATCAAAATTAATTTTATCTTTTTATAACACGAATGCATGAAAATTTAAAAAAAATGAAAAAATTGTATAAATGCACAAAATATGTAAAAAAAAAAAAATAAATATGAAAATGTAAATTATAAAAAATGATTTTAAAATCATCAAATTCTTATAATAAAATATGATTTTATAAAATGTAATATTTTAAAAAATCTCCAAAAATATTTATAAAAACTGAGAATAATTGTGAAATATAATAAATTTTTTAAAGATTCAAATGTCAAATTGTAATTTTAAACTATTAACAAAAAAACATAAGCTAACAAAAAAACATATCAATTTTGCTTCCAATTTTTAGTTAAAAATTATAGAAATTGAAGCAGAAGCTGGTTTTGCGCACACACACAAAACACCTCCACCTAGAAGATTTATTTCTATTTGGCCCATGTAAACACTCTCTTAATCGCGTGGTAGATTTATTTCTATCTTGTCCATGTAAAAGCTTGAATGATGGTGCAAATAATCTGCAGGGGGACTACCTCTCGATCACATGCTTGGATCCAGTGCATAGTTTGTCCAGTCTGTAAACGTACTTTCTATATTTGCAGCTTACCATTAAATAACCCGTAGTCTCATTCTGCAGCCTGCTGTGTTGGTCTTCTGTTGTGGTCCAATATCAGTTATTACATAATCATAACGACGATGCCCAGCCAAGATTCCTTGTCAAGAATGTGAATATANTCTCCTGGGATTAGTGAAAGAAATGATATTAGGTTTATTGAATCAAAAGGGTCGCGATTGTAATAAACAAATGTCAAATAAAAACTAGTCCATTCTTTAGGGTGGTGAGGGACAAATAAGAGAAAATTGCATTTTAGTAATGTAATTTTGACATTTTGTGATTTTATTCTTCCATATTTATAAATTTCAGTTTTAATTTTGCATATTTCGATTTTTGACATTTTGTAGACACTATAAACATGAGCGTCATATCAACACTTCATTAGTGTCATATAAGCATTGCAGAGGAAAAAAAAACAAAAATTGCAACAAAAAAAAAAAAACAAAAATTGCAACAAAAAAAAAAAAACAAAGATACGTATTGACTACGACCGAAATTTGACAATATTGAAACCAAAATCGCAAAGAGACAAACAGAGAGTAACAAAAACGCAATTTTCCACAACGTACCATTATTTCAATGGTTATATTCACCCCTTGAAAACCAATTCTAAGAGCCCTTGGCAATTGGGTTACTCCATGCTTGCAGTCGCAGATCATCCGAGGACAATACACCATATATCACAATCAAACAAAATATTTGTTTTAGATGGCCAACCAATCCAATAGTGGGGGCTATTACGAGAGTAGATAACCGGATGCAACAAGAAACTCGACTTTGATATCATGATTTAACATTTTATCGAAGAACATATATAAGTTCAAACTCTATCTGAATTGTGATTTTATCATAAATATCACCAATAATTTTCGTAAAGTTTTGATTCCCATCGACCCATCCTCTTACCCAAATGTTAAAAGGAAAAATCACTTTACGTAGGTGAAATCACAAACATTAGCTCCGCAGTTTCTTTTTTTGTTTTTGTTTTTGTTTTTGCCCTTACTTTTTGACACCATACAAATTATGATTTCGCCATCTAAATAATGATATTCCCGAAATCTTAATCGAAAGAAATCGTTTACTTAATTTTTGGGATAAAATTTGTAATATAGATCAGAAAAACAACACAAGTTTTGAAACCCACGTTGTCCACTGGTGGGTGTACCTATGTTGGGTATGGATTTTACAATGATAGCATAAGTCATGAGACTCAGAGCCCAAGTACACAAAATTTTTGAGCATTTAGAACAAGTTTGAGATTAAATTCAGTTTAAAAATCACTTTAAATCATTTTCTAAATTCTAAAAATCTAAAATAAATAATTTCCACAATAATTTTATTATTCAAAATATTACTATTAGTTTTATACATACAGTTATATCAATTGGATTTGAACCGTGGAGATTGGAGTTTCTATGGCGTCAGTTTGTTTTTAAAAGAGTTTACTAGCCAGTGTCATACGTGACGCAATTCTTATGTAATGTGGCAAGATATAGGCCCTTGGATGCTTAAAATAGCAGTGGATCCTTCATAAAATATGTAGAACACACATTATCCAATTACCTATAGCAACGAGGAGAAGAAATATAAGCGTATCATCAAATGAACGTCCCCATAATTATCAAAACTTTTCCCCCAAAACTTCGGTGATGGTATGTAACTTTGCTGTTCTGTCAAATTCGACTTGATAGATGTTATCTATATGAGTAACGTCATCATCTACCCAACACATGACGTGTGCTGATGGATGGAATCATGATCAATCATCCATATATCATAGTTGAATCTATATATAATGGTTGAATTAGTAACCATGCTTTATCCATTCAACATATATATCTTGAGTTGAGTAGATAATGATACTATTTATGTGAGTAGCATGAACAAAACTGTCAAGTTCTTACAACCGCTTTAATTGTAGTTGTCCTTTTTTTTCTTCCTCTTTCTGCAGCTGAAATTTTAATTCTTCTACCCGCATGGATCCATTACTGCAGCCATTCGTCTGAACCGAACCCCACCCAATCATGGTTTAAGTCACCGCTGGCGTACCTATATAGTTTCTTTGGGTGCTGAGGCCGTTAGGACACAACATATATTGCTAAAAGAACATTGCCACCTTATCTTAGTCATGAAAGATGTCAAACTACTCTCTTGTTCGGTCTCTTTGGGGTGACGAAGGATACACCGTCAAGGCATCATATGTAAACTTTATAGATCAACTGAAGAGAAGTGATGCTGGAGGGGGGAATGAGATCACCAGAGAATTCTCTACAGAAGATCACATTTGCAGTGGGAATATCATATGCTCTTGACGGCCTCGCCCCAAGAAAACTAGCAACTGTTTTGCAGCACATACTCAATCGTAGAGCCTTCGTAACTATATCCTATTGCCTAGAATGTTGCACGTAGGAACCAGTACTTTCTGTTTTACAATGTAGAGCGTCATGTAGGCATGAATATTGAAATAATTCGTTAAAAGGTCACTGTGTTAATGGGATCCCCAGCTATCGAGCATAACTTGCATTGTTTCCTCGAAATATACCGTATGATGTCAGGCATTTTGTTCAATTTTCAGGTCTCCATTCTAATCGACAAAACTAAAGATTTTTCAAATATAAATTTCTAAACATTTGGGTAGAACACAGTTTGCATGATTAGGAGATGTCAATTTTGATCATCCTGCATTGCGTTCAAGCACAAGGCTTCCTTTGTTGGGATATATTATGCAACTGTTGAGTGTGATGAGGTACATATGCCGCATGAATTGAAAATGAGTTTGGTCACTCGCATGTGGATTGAAGCACATAAACAGATTGTCTCTAAAGTTCCAAATGACCTAATTAAAAAATTCTAACCCTGTGCGAGTTTGGTCCCTAAAATTTAATTTTGTTCTCTAAAAGCAAGCATAGAAGGCTACCAAATTACATATTCAGTTTCGAAAAAATATTCAAGTTTATATACATAATTAAATTTGTAGGAAGCAATCAGCCAAATTGTCCATTTCCAGCTAAAAGTATTTTGAGCATGACTTCAAATAATACTGGCATGGATAGATCCTTGTGGACAAGTTCATATCCGAGTGAAATTGTGAAATTCGGCTTCCATTGGATTACAAGTACCGATAGAGTCCATATACACAGCTAATATAAAATCAACGATACTGCAAATATTCACATTCTACCAACGATTTGAATGAAGAAAAATATTTATGCACAAAAACAATCGGGCCATCATTCAGTGTGGTAACAGAGCTCTGGTAAATTCAACAGTGAGATTTCCATTCAACAAAGAAGATGACAAGCATGTAAACAATTAACATAAAACTTAGCAGCCCAATTTATATTTTCAATTCACCACCAATAAAATTTCTTATAAAAAAGTCAATAATTTTCTCGCTTTCATTTCAATTGTGCCCGAAATGAAGATCCCCAAAGGTCAAAGGTCAAAATTTTAACTTGCTCTTTCTATGCAGTGACGAGCTACAACTAGAAGGGTTAGGTTTTCAAGAAGTAGCTAAGAATTTCTGTCAGCATTGATGTCTCTTCTACAACTAGTGAATGAATAATAAATCAGAATAAGCCAAGAAACACACAAGATTGGAGATGCAACAGCGAGTAGTAAAACAATTTCAAGAAAGTTGTCAATGGCGAAAAAATCCAGCTTTATAGACAACATTGAAAAACAAGATATAACTTCAGCAAGCGATGATTTCAAAGAAAAGTAGACATTTAGTTCAGTAACTCAGACACAAAAACTATCAGCATTGATTTGAAATCCCAAAGTGAGAAAAATTAAGTATCATTAAAGCTGAATAGAATGACATGATTGTCCTAAAAGAAACCCAACAATAGCAGAACCTCTTAATCGATGGTCTGCATTATATCCTCGGCGGTGAACTTAGTCCCCTTGTCCTTGTCAGCGGCGGCACGTCCCTTAGCTTTGCGATCGAGGAGGGACTTGCGATCCTTATCGATGCGGAGCTTCGTGATGACAACCTTCGAAGGGTGAATGCCAACGTTGACAGTGGATCCGTTCACCTTCTCACGGGTGATTCGCTCCACGTGGATAACCCATTTCTTGCGGTACACTTGTACCACCTTACCTTCGCGGCCCTTGTACGTCCCTCGAACAACCTGCACCTCGTCGTCCTTTCGGACCGGCATGGACCGGGCGTTGTGCTTCGTACGGAGGTCAGCCGACAGCGGAGCGCTCATCAAAACGCGGCGGACGCTCGAAGGCGCAGTGAAGTGAGCCTTGCGGCTCTTGCGCCGGGAAGAGGAGACTCGGGGGTTGAACTTCATTTAGGGTTTTCGGATGGTTCCTTCTTCCTCTCTCAGAGCGGGGGTGCTACTGCGGGCCGTGTAGAGGGTTAGGGTTGTAGAATTTATCATAAATAGTTGGGCTGGGCTAGTTTATATTGGGCTCCTTATGGCTGAGCTCACAGGATCCTCAAATCTAATATATAAATTTAGTTCAAAATTTCATATGGATGACTTAATTTGAAATTAGATTTAAAATACATAATAATAATAATAGTAAAAATTTGTGTGAAACGGTCTCACGAGTCGTATTTTATGAGACGGATCTCTTATTTGGGTCATCCATGAAAAGGTACTACTTTTTATTATGAATATCGGTAAGATTGACCCGTTTCACAGATAAAGATTCGTGAGACCGTCTCATAAGTTTTTATTTTGAGTCATTGAGATGTATTCCAATCATTTGAATCCTGCATTCAAATATCTGCTCAAATTCAAACACCGCCTAAAAGAATTTAAATTTCTTGTGTTGCACAAGTATACGTCTATATATATAATATTTTGCTATGTTGCATACATTCGGTACTCACATTCAACATAAATAATTTTAAGATAAGGTGGCAATGTTCTTTTAGCAATATATGTTGTGACACCATCAATAATCTTAAAAAATTATTTTTACTAAATCTTATGTCATATTTAATTTTATAACTAAAACAAAAAATTCACCACAAAATCCCAATCGCTTGTGATATATTACATAGGTTTTTCATACAGTAAATATATTAGATTAATAATATAATATATTCACAAAAATTCACGTGAGATGATTTTATATGTTAATTTTATGAGATTAATATTCTATTTTGTTCATTCGTAAAAAAATATTACTTTTTATGCAAAAAAAAAAAATTATATATATATTAATTTTTATTATAAATATTTACAATGTTGATCCATATAAGACCAAATCTAATATAATTATGGTTCCGTAATTAACGTTCCAGCTTCATATTTTTCTTCAAAGAAATGGCAATTCTATATTTGTGGTATGAAATTGCATGGTTCAAGTTGTATGTAAAGCATTCGTTCGCTGATTCCCTCTCAATCTCTTCCACCAATTCAACATCACTATAAATTATGCCTTTCTTTCTCTGTTTCTTGATTCGGTTACAGAGAAAATCCATTTTTCCTGAGATATTCTACTAAATTATTTGAATTCTAGATGCTCTTGTGTTTCGAATTGTTTCTTGAGTGATTCAGTGGTGCTTCCGATTTAATGCAATGCAAGTGTTCTTTCACGTGTTACTCTCCCCGGCATTGCGAGATATAAATTAGCGTTGCTTTCTATATATTTTTTTTATGTTAAAAGTGGAAAAAATGACCGCGGTTAATTATCAAAAGTTGAACTTGGGTAAAACGAGAGATTCGAACTCTCCCGAGGCATTATACACCAGGTTGACGCCTGTGAAGGTGGCGGTGTGCAACGGCAAAGGTAAGAAATTGGGGATTTGCGGAGCAGCTGGAAGATCAAGCCTTTTGGCGCCAATTAAGGCGATGGAAGCTTCCAAGCCAACGATGTATGCCAATGGCCAGGCGAAGGGGGTCGAACGCGATTCAACCGGCGATGTTCTTACCAAGGACTGCAGCGGTTTCACGGGTATTTCGTTATTTTTGCTGTTTTATTCCTTTTTCCACCTTAGGATCGTTTAGGTCGTGGGAATTATTGTTTGAGATATTTTTGGAATCTTTTTCGCCTAATTAATTTGCTTGATAATTATATGCACAGATAAAAGTGCGCTGGAGATGTCAACAATGGGAAATTCATCAAATATTGTGTGGCACAATTGTTCTGTTAGCAAGATTGATAGGCAGCACTTGCTTAATCAGAAAGGCTGTGTCATTTGGATCACGGGATTAAGTGGTTCAGGTTTGTGTAGCAATGGGATTTTTGGCACTTTAGCATTCGCTGACATTACTATTTTTGGAAGCTTATTACGTTCTTGATCGATCCATGATATGTGTGGCTGCACTATTTTCATGTGATCAAGAGATTGTTTCTACGTTTTTACTTGTTGGGTATGGGAATGATAAAATAGTCCCATGTTATTCTTGAGTGTGTTCTGAAGTTGTTGACTTGAGGATGATAAAAGACGGTTTCTTGGAGCATTTCTTTGACTTAAGGGGAATATTGATTATTATTGACTTTTTCCGAAATTCTTGAATCTTGTGAACTGTGTAGTAATTTTATTTTGTCATATCAAATCGTCAGCAGAGGCTGAAATTTATAAAAAGGAAAATTTTAAGACTGAGACTTCATTTCTTTAGGAATTCCTCAGTCTCCAGAAAAATTCATCCCATGGTACATATGCATGTTGTGGTCCAGTGTGATTATTTTCTTGTTTTTTCGTGCAGCAAATGATCTTCTAGTTTTTGTGTTTAAATTGTTCTTCTTCTTCTTCTTGTCTGAGAATTCCTTTCTCGTTTTTCTTTTATGTTCTGGATTTAAATATGGTTCATCATTACTGGTAACTTCTCACATGTTTTTGCCATGCTTGGCCTTTATGTGCTGGTGGTTTTGGCAGCAGGAAGTAGGTGGTGGTATTGTATTTTATTTTATTTTACACAATCTCTTACTTCAGGAAAGAGTACTCTGGCATGCGCTTTAAGTCGTTCCTTACACAGTAGAGGAAAGCTCTCCTATATCCTTGATGGGGATAATTGCAGGCATGGTCTTAACCGTGATCTTAGTTTTAAAGCTGAAGACCGTGCTGAGAACATTAGAAGGATCGGTTGGTTTCTATGATTATTCTTTTCAAACAACTTTTTCGTTTCTTTCGATTTGAAATGCTTATTGATTTTCTTCATCAGGAGAGGTAGCAAAGCTCTTTGTGGATGCTGGAGTCATTAGCATTGCAAGTTTAATATCCCCCTTCAGAAAGGACCGGGATGCCTGTCGAGCTTTACTTCCTGAAGGAGATTTTATTGAGGTTGGTAAATTTGTTTCGCTGATTTGATTTGCCTCAGGTTTCTACGGGCAGGCAAGCAAAGTTGTGAAAATGATAGCTCGAATTACTGAATTTAAGTAAGATGATATGCAGGTATATATGGATGTCCCTGTACAAGTGTGTGAGACTAGGGATCCGAAGGGATTGTACAAACTTGCAAGAGCTGGAAAAATAAAAGGTATGTGTTGTATAGCTGAAGATTGTGATTCTAAAACATGTTAATGGTTTCTCTTATCTACTTCAGTTTATTACTTTGTCATCATGTCGTAGAGATTAAAGCCCTTGCATAGCTGTCCCCTTGCCAATTGCTTCTCTAGCTTCTTCGCTCTTCTGCCTTATTTATAGATGCATTGAACAAATTTTGGTTCAAGAAAGCAAGTATCAAGCTACAAGCACTTGGTCCTGCTGGGAGACTGGACCCGACCCACTTCCACATGGCATACATCTAAGGCACATAAGAGCGAAGAAGCTACAGCGGTTCACTGACTCATTATTATTGTTTTTGGTACATTTACTCAATATTTTCAGCATGGTATACAGTTACAGAATCTTAAGTTTCAAAATTGATTGGTAACACGAAGAAGTATTCTTGATTGTCATGGGAAACGATGGGAGTAGTGCATGACTACTATATTAGTAAAGACTCCTCTCACGAGTCATACAAGAATCACAAGATCACAAAGTTATTTAACTTTTATATCTGACACTTGAATGAGCTGAATTATGCCTAACTTGATGCAGCTAAATATTCTTTTTTCTTTTCACTCTTCTCCAATCTGTTTACAAAATATCACGTGATTTTTTGTTTGATCTCTTCGAGTGAGTGTGCCTTGTGAATGCACTATCTGCACTGGCTTCAACTACCCTTCGGGGAATTGTTCATGTTGTTATTTGTAAGGGCCTTGAAATTAAATTAACTTCTTCTACTGTTAAAGAGAAAGAAACCAAAACTGTATGTTTCCTGTGATTTATTGAAACCCCTCCATTGCATTTATATTTTCCGAGAAATCAACTTCCTTGCTCTTGAACAGGTTTCACCGGAGTTGATGATCCATATGAGCCACCTTTGAATGCTGAGGTATGTAGTTTTCTAGATTCAATAACAAATGTTTACATGCTAAAGCCTTTTCTCATTCACAGATAGCCATGTGACATGATACGTCTTGTGCTCTTGAAGCTAATATGTTACCACATTAATATTGTGTTGATTCAGTGTTACCATGATCAAATGTTCAGTTAGCTTTTCACAAGAAGTTTCTTTTGTTCTAAAACATGATCCTGGATTTTACAATATTATGCCTTATCAAAGAAAATTATAGAACATGGTCTTCCGAAGCGATCTCTTTTTCTTTTTCTTCCAGATAGTGCTGCAGCAAAGCGAAGAGATGTGTGATTCTCCAACTGTTTTGGCTGAAGTCATTGTTTCGTTCTTGGAAAGAAAAGGTTACCTCGAGGCCTGATAGCCTCAACCTCTCATGCCTGATGTCTACTTGTGCATGTTCTGTGTGTGTTATTTGTTCCATCAACAAATTTATCTTATTTAAATATGTTCGTTGTCAGCGAAAGCACACAGTTGATTGATCAATCAACCGAGTAGCAAATAATTTCCAACTTCTGAAAGGTGCATCAATGTTTAATCTGTGAATAATTTATACTCTGTGAATGATCTATACTAGTTATTGATTAGTAACTGGTTTGCCTGTAATTTTTTATTTTATTTATTTTATCTTGCGTACTTGTGAATTGTAATAGATTGAATTTTCTGTCTTGATCAATAAATCCTTAGTACGATTATTTTTCGACCTTCCAATGCACTGAATCAGATTCTGAACAAACATTCTTACCATAGCTAATGTAATAGTGACAATATTTGCTCCCGAATTTTATCATAATCTTCGTCTGTCAGATGTGTTCAAGACTTGACAAACCAAGATGGGCATAAGACTTGACAAACCAAGCAAAACCATTGAGGTGGTAATTGTACAATCCAGAAAAAGAGAAGCTCAAGGACTAAGAAGATTGGGATTACTAATTTAGGAAACTAACTGTAAATTCTAGAGATGTTGAAACGGGTATTGAGCCGCTATACTTCGGTGCGGGATGACCTACCAATTTGGTGGGCTAGAAAACCCTGTGTGAATGTGTCCAACTCAATCCACTTCGGGTTGTGGGTCAGGCGGACCAATCCGTCCACTACCAAAAGAGTTGTTAAAATCTTAACTCAACCCGCATTTTGATGGTTTGTATCAATCCGACGGTTTGACTCATTTGACAACTCTATCCTAATATCAAATATCAATAATCTAACAATCCCTTCTGGTAGGCACCTAAGTCAAAAAAATTGTTAAGTTCGTATGGATATCTTATTGCAACTCGAACGATTTTGGACGTTGTGCAATATGTTAACCGATGAAAAGGGTTACTAGTAGTTCTAAAATTTTGTACATAAAATTTAGGTATTTTAAACATATGAAGAGATTTTGGTCTGTCTTACTTTATACATGAAAATGGAACATAAATTTGAGTGTCTTTTGAGCCAAAATGGGGTAAAAAGTTTGATGTCACTTATTATTCTTGTTCTTCTTATCATTCTATATTGGTCAAGCATCATATGGGGACCAATAAATAATTGTATCGTGAGTTATGGAAGTGGATGCCTCGTGTAGCTAAATTTATGAGGTTTTGTTTGGTTAGAAATAGATCGAATAAAGGGGAATGAGTAGATTTTAAGATAGGATAAATTATATATAAGATAGGCTACCGCGTGAATCTAGGATTTTGTTCGATGATGAATGGTCTTAAAGAATCTCAAATGCCTTCAAAAAATATATAAAGAAAAGATAGAAAGGTTAATTTCAAAGTCTTAGCTACTTTTGTAGCTATATATTGAAGTATTAGAGTTTTGGATTTTAAATTAGAGTGGGTCTCATGTGAGACCGTTTCACGGATCTTAATATGTGAGACGGGTCAACACTACTCATATTCACAATAAAAAGTAATACTATTAACATAAAAAGTAATACTTTTTCATGGATGACCCAAATAAGATATCCGTCTCACAAATACGACCTGTTGCAAGTTTTTGCATTTAAATTAATAAGCTCCATCAACTCCATGGATCCAAAAACAAAAAACATAAATTTTTTTTTAGTCTAATGGTTAGTATATGGACAAAAATATCCTTCATTTCATAAAATGTACTCCTTGTCCATTTTTTTTTTTGTAATAAAAAAAAATGGACAAAATTTTTTAATGCGTCCAATAATAAATTATTTGCATTTCGTGTGGAATTTTAAGGGAAAGTTGGTGAAAACTCCCCAATCAAAACATTTCTTTGGGTTCACTCCCTACCCACAAAATTGTGGTACTATGTCATACAAATTGTGGTATACTTCATGTGAAAATGTGGTATTAAAAAAGTACCCGGGACTGAACACAAAAAAAAAACGACGGCTGGGGACTGAAGGCCAATTTCTCGGAATTTTAAAAGCTTAAAATATAAATTTAAACTGATGAAGACTTTTGCTTTCTTTGTCATTTTGACGCACTTTCTAATAAGGTTTTGTTGTTACTCTCCAAACAAAAGATATTTCAGTGCAAGTCTCATATTGCCGTCTTCTCTTTTTTTATCTTTTTTTTTTCCAGATTTTTGTATTATATATTGGTGGTTAATCAATCGACATCTTATTTATAATTATATAATATAATAATATTATTTTATAACTCAATGCTTCTAAGTTCTAATTATATAATATAGTTAAGATAGGTGGAAAGTTGAGTTTGGCTACCTTAAATGTTTTGTGATTTTGCATTTACATCCTTTTGGTTTCATTCTTGACACTTTCGGCCTATACATTTTGGTGTTTATTTTTCCAAATTTTAGTTTCAAGGACATATCCATCATGTTCCTAAGAATGTAAAATAAATAAATAGATGATCGAAGATAATGATCTCTCTTATATCGAGTGTTCACGTCAAAAGAACGAAGTTGTCGTCGCATTAAATCTGTGGTAAATAAAATTAGGTTAAAAAAGTGAGGGGTTCGTTCAAAATTTTCCGAATTGAAAAACCTACCCATGCATGAAGCATCGATTCACCATTTGTTTTTTCTTGGTATTTATTTGTGGCCAAAAGAGTTTGGTACCTAAATTTAAAGTTGAGACTCTTTCCAACGAAAAATTCTTGGGAAATTATTTGAACCCAATTTAATAAAATGACTTTAAAAAACCCTGACCGGCCTAAATAGATCGATAAAGAATTTGGAACCTTTCACTTCACATTTTGTCTCCATTTGAAACGAAATACTATGTATTATTTACTCATTTCTCGAAGAAGACAACAATAGTCCAAAGAAGGAATTTGGTGCAATGATTGGAAGATATAAGAGGAAAATAAAATTAAGGGAATAATTTAATCGAACTTGTGGTGTAAGACTTGCATATTCATATCCATCACCAATATTTATCTATAAAATATAACATTTTTTTGTTAAAAATTGAATCAAAATTTGCATAAAGTATAGCACAACAAATATCAATTGAATTGGTCAAACGCACGAAACCGTTGGGGAGTCTTAGTCTAAATCAAGTAGATGAATCAACTTTTCACGCACTATAATATTTGCAACTTTGCTCGAGCTGGGAAATAAGCCATCAATATACAACATGGAGTGGAGTGAAAAAGTGAAGAGCATGCCCTAGATTTTGGGGAGATTTATATGAAAACCAATATAATATATGAAATGATATTGAGATAACAAATATATAAGAATGATGGGTTATTTTGTAGTAATAATTATATAAAAAAGGAGATTAAAGTGGGAGATTTATTGACAGAGTTTGGAGAGGGATTGGGGGGCAGGGAATGTGGGTGAATTGTTGTGTTGGTGATGATGATACTGCACGCCGGCAGCTTTTTCTTGTGTCTCTCTCACAACCCATTGTCACGCCTACTCCCACTCACTCATTCCACCAATATTATATATGTAAATCTCCACAAAAAAATACACAGTTTTGGGTGTCTTTTCTCTTTCCTTCACACACAAAAAACACACACTACAAGGGGTCTATGAAAATCTCATCCATTGAGCCACTTGATGCAAATGCTTTTGTCACTTTTAAAATTTTCTTCATCTTTATAAATCTAGCTACTTGGATAACTATATGTTGAATTTGAGTGTTGTAATCTTTTAGAGTAGTACTTCTTCATGTGGTACGCAATGATATTAGTGGTAGTATAATATCAAATGTTGAGTAGACGACTTTGAAACCATTCATCCACCTCACCATTCCACTCCACTTCATCTCTTCCAATGGATTCCACCATAAAGAAGTTGGAAATAAAATCCCAAAAAGCTTTATACGTAGAAAAATTCCAATTTCAAGATTCTCCTTTCTACTTAATTCAATTCCCCAGTATCTTATTTCTCACCAAATTTACATAAAAAAAAGGAAAAACAGAGAGAAACAACTCCATCTTTCTCACCTTTAATTTCTCCACTCCAACAATATTACTATATATTCCAACAGAATCACAAAACCAAAACCAAAGCCAAAGTTTGAATTTTTATTTGATGCATGTGTGGGTCTCCTCTTGATTAGATGGATACTTTGTTTAGACTCGTAAACCTCCAATCCGATCAGTCTCTCAATTCCAGCAGAACTTCCAGCAGCTCGAGATCCTCCAGGCAAAACCCTTATCAGCAAGAAGACGAAGAATGCTTCAACATTTTCATGGATGATGAAGATTTCTCTTCTTCTTCTTCCAAACACTATAATCCCTATCCCCACCACCAACTCCACCAACAGCAGCAGCACCATACTGCTTCGAATACGCCCACTCCCACCACCACTACCACCACCGGCAGTGCCACCCCGACCCACCAACATTTCTATGATCAGTCTGCCGATCAATTCTCTTATTCTCCGGCACGTGACGTGACCCTCGAATTCGCTGCCTCACTTTCAGGGCAGAATAGCAGGTGGGCTTCTGATATTCTCTTGGAAACGGCGAAAGCGATAGCCGACAGAAACAGTACTCGCGTACAGCAACTCATGTGGATGCTCAACGAGCTCGGATCGCTTTACGGAGATATCGATCAGAAACTTGCTTCTTACTTTCTCCAAGCTTTGTTTAGCCGCATGATGGATTCCGGCGAGCGCACGTACCGGACACTGATCTCCGCGTCCGAGAAGAACTGTTCTTTCGACTCTACTAGAAAAATGGTGCTGAAATTTCAAGAAGTTAGCCCGTGGACTACGTTCGGCCATGTTGCTTGCAACGGTGCGATAATCGAAGCATTTGAAGGTGAGAGCAAATTACACATAATTGACATCAGCAACACCTTTTGCACGCAGTGGCCTACTCTTCTTGAAGCCATAGCCACGCGTAGTGACGAAACCCCACATCTGAGGATCACAACCGTCTTGGTCAGCAAATCTGGAGGCGCAAACGGTGGCGCGGCGGGGGTGCAAAAGGTTATGAAAGAGATCGGCAGCAGGATGGAAAAGTTTGCTAGACTGATGGGCGTGCCCTTTAAGTTCAATGTCATACACCATGCAGGTGATTTATCTGAACTGAATTTAGCTGAATTAGATATCAAAGAAGACGAAGCACTCGCCATAAATTGTGTGGGGGCATTGCATTCCGTGGCAACAGTTGGTAATCGTAGGGATTTGTTGATATCCATTCTTAGGAGGATGCAGCCTAGAATCGTGACGGTTGTTGAAGAAGAAGCTGATCTTGATATCGGCGTTGATGGGCTTGAATTCGTTAGGGGTTTTCAAGAAAGTCTGAGATGGTTTAGGGTTTATTTCGAGGCATTGGATGAGAGCTTCCCGAAGACAAGCAATGAGCGTTTGATGCTTGAAAGGGCAGCCGGGTGCGCCATCGTGGACCTGGTGGCGTGCCTGCAAGCGGAGTCTGTGGAGAGGAGGGAGACGGCGGCGAGGTGGTCGCACCGCCTGCAAGGTGGCGGATTTAGACCGGTTTCTTTCAACGAAGAGGTATCCGATGATGTGCGCGCCTTGTTGAGGAGGTACAAGGATGGATGGTCGATGATACAAGGCTCAGATTCCACCGGAATATTCCTTTCCTGGAAGGATCAGCCAGTGGTATGGGCTAGTGCGTGGAAGCCTTGATGGTAGAGAGGACTTCCCACAAGAAAATGCTCACGAGGAGCCAGCCACACGTGTGTCTCGGGTTTTAGTTGGCACGTGCATGGAAGGAATTTGTGAAAATATTGGTTAAATTTCTTGGAGAAAAATATGAAACAAGGTATTATTGGTCTTTATTAATTTTTGAGGGGTTTTACTTATCATTCTCCCACTTGGATTTGGATAGAATTAATCTACTTTTTAGTAATCTTGTTCCAACTTGTGATAATTTTTGCTATATTTTCTCACATCTTAGTATGCCAATTTCAAGAATGCAATATAAGTTATGAATTCTTTCCAATTATAATTGATATATCTCAACCTAGACTAAATCAAACACCATTTGCAAGGCAAACAAATATTTTAATATATTAATAGTGATGATTACACACATATCCTTTTAATAAAATTCTTTTTTTGTAAAATTGATTTGACATTAATTTTAATAATGTACTAGTTTAATTAAATGGAGTTGGTATTAGGTTAAAGATGATTTCACTAAGAATATTGAGAGCTAAAAAAAGTGTAGTTAATCACTAAATTCACTCAAACTTAAAAAAAGACGTCGTTTTCATGAGTTTATAGAAAAATATTTAGGACGGCAATGGAGTTGGTGTCTTGTTTGGAAATCTAATTCTATCTAAAAGTGTTTAGTTTTTTGTGGCAATATGGTGGTGTCCTCGTGGAATCCTTTTCTATAAATATTATTGTATGCTTTTTGTCTGATTATATGATTGAGTACTTGTCGTTTTATCAAAAATTATAGTTGGTGACAACTATGCAAATCAAATCTTTTAAACAATACAATAACTCAAGTGTCGTGTTTCGATTATTCTACTAAACAAAAATAATTAGTACTCCCAACAATCTAATCTATATTTGATAATGGATCCTTCTCAAAATTTAAGTTAATATAATATATTTACAAAGGTGATTCAAAACAATTAATTAGCTAATAAAAGATTGGCCCCCATGTCATGCTTTTCTGATTTCTTTAATATTGAAGGTTACGTTTGGATGGAATTATTCAGATTTGATAGTGGGATTTCAGATAATTCATCTTGTGTGAATCTGAATTATATGAAGCGCATTCGTATCATAAATTTAAAAATCTTTGACTTGATATTCTTCAATCCAAGTTCGTTACAATATCGGGATTCGATAGATTAATTTGATTTTGAGTTAAAAAAAAAAGTGTTTAATGAATATTTTTCAAATGACTCGATTTCGCGAAAATTTTAAATCATTTGTATCAACTAATTAATCAACAAAATAAAAGTTGAAGTGAGGAAATTTAAATTCACAGAATTTAAGAGTATCCAGATAAAAGTCCAAAAGATTTTAAATGTTTTTTTTTAGAATCCAAAAAATACCCCTATTTCATTTTTAGAATCCTTTTTTTCCATGAAAAATTCTATTTATGTAAAAAAAAAAAAAAAAAGTTATAAAAAATCATAAAATCTTAATAATAATAGTAATAATAATAATAATAATGAAGGGCAAATAGGCCCACCAAAAGGGAATAAATATTTGAGTGGGAACTTCTTTTAATGGTTAACATCTTTATCTTTTGATGAGACTCGCCATGCTCCCTCCATCTTTACATTACACATTCCCCCACTACTCTTTATCATCTCTTTTCATTTAAAAATATGTTACCAAATAATATTAATAAATAATATATAGTGCTCTTTATTTCAAGAATTTAATAAATTTTTTCACACAAAAAAAGTAAAAAAAAAAATCCATTCACCCTTTTCTCTCTAATTTATCCAAAAGCTTGTTTGATATGAGCATTGACGAAGACTGGCTGTTTCCATTCTGTTGATGGAGTCCAGGTGCAAGCTGACAGCAATTGCTTATTAGACCTTTTGAATTATTTTGCTCTGATCCATGTGCATCAATGTTATACCATGTAAAATTTACACACACAGATATATATAAAGAAGAGTGTATTCATATAATATCATTTGATCATGTGTGACTCGTTCGTTGTAATTAACACCAACTCCATCGATTGGGGATCCCTAGATTTGTCCAAACTTCGAAGGACGTAAACCGACTACAATCTGTAATTTTTACAAATAGAGGTCATTTTTAAATTTATAATCTTTCTTTCAATTTCTTTTTTAAATGACTTTCTTAGACTAAATAACATGATACCATCAATTGCACAAGCTTATTTTTATCAAATAAAGGTTAATTTTATTTTTATTTTAAAAAAAATCGAATTTGTGTAGAGTGATTGATTGATCCAATTCTCCTTTAAATTTCTGCGTAGAAGTTTTGGCCAATAAAATTTATTAAAGCCCAATATTATGAATTTATCCAACTGTGAGCCGATGACATAGTGCAAGTGTGCAACTCAGCACCAACCATAGCAAGCGAAATTTAGAAAATGATCAGTAATCAAAATAAATTCATTCTATACTCCCTATACACATCATAACTGGGAACGAATAATATACACCAATTTCCATAACTGTAAACCTGAAGATTCCAAGAAAATTGGAGACAATAACACGACATAAAAACAGAGTGAGTAGCGTTGTGACACAAGCATTGACCTCTCCAGATCTTCAGAATTTTTTCCCCCTCCACGCAGCAGGAAGCCTCCATCTCTTGTGCCAAAAAATCGACACCCTAGACCATAACGGGAACCCGAAATTGTAATCAAGAGGACGATCTGCAGCTCCTCCTATGGTTAAAGGTAACCATACATATCTCGAATCCCTCAAGTCGGCTGGATTCCAACGGTCGGCCATGAATATAAACAAACCGGGTAATTCTGGTAAAGGAAGAACGAATGTACTCTGAGCAAAGAATGTTGTGAGTCGAAAGATTTTGTTCCCACCGAGGCATGGGCTCCCCATTGTCTCCCAAGGCCCCATTATCGATTCAGATGCGTGGGCAAGAGCCTCATTTGGGGCCCAACCCGTACATCCTGAGGTGATCATGTAGTATGTTCCATCGTGCTTAAACAGAGCTGGTGCTTCTCGATGCTGTCCCACAAGAATTCGTCTCATAACTCGTGTGACGTCAAGATACTCTTCGTTGAGGGGACCGATATGAAGCTCGCTATTGTCATCAGATGAATAGAAGAGATAAGCGACACCATCATCATCTTTGAAGATGGTCATATCTCTGCTGTCAAATCCATGGGGACGTATACTGTAGAGGTAACTGAAGGGACCGGTTGGATGGTCACTAATTGCAATTCCTACAGAGGCTTTGGTGTAGTTAGCATCGTCTATGTGCATCCACATTACATACTTTCCGGTCTTATCGTTGTAAATTACTTTAGGCCTCTCCAGCACGTTTGACTTGTGAAGGTCATGAAGCTCATTTTTCTCATCTGCTGCAAGGGCGATGCCTTCATTTTTCCATGTCCACAAATCACTTGATGAGTAACATCCCACACCAATAACATCCACCTGTAAGGATGAGAACAAGTATGAGCTAAGTAAAGATTGAATCTTGATGCATTTCCAAAGTTGGACCCTGCCATTTGCAAGAGTAAAATTTAATGGTCATGTTGTAATCTTCATGATCACACACCAACGCTAAGTAACTAACAAATGCGTTACAAAACATTTTCCACGTAGAAGAAAATTCCGAACTTACCCTTGCTGCTCCTTTTCTGTGGGCATGATAAGTAGGCCCATCTTTATATTCACCATACCAGTAGTAATTCCGGGATTTATCATCATACAAAATACCACCTCCATGGGCTTGTATAGGAATTCCTTCAGTGTCGAGCCATATTCTCCCTGGATAGTAGTATAAACTCTCGTTGCCAGCATCCTTCATGGGATTCATAGCCGTATCCATATTTGGAAAAAAGATGTGCCTTATTTGAGAAGACTCATCCAAAAATTCATCAATCAAAGTAGTAGGGCGCCTAGGTTTTCTTTTAGCAGCTCGTGGGGACCGCCTCCTTGGTGTAGGCATCTGTATATTTTCATCCTCGATTTCTTCTAGTTCGCGAAATAGCTGATAGTGGCTCACCCTTTTATGTATCTGTCGTTTATATGCATCCGAGTCGCTAGTTAAAGTGTATAGATGAAGGATAACAAGAAAACCAACAAGGCTCCACACTAAAATTGACCATCTGTTCCCTGCATTGCAATGTAAAGTAGTTGGTTTCCGATTTTTGTTCCTCATCCTCATTTTTTTTGTTTTCCTATCTCCAGGATAATGCTGCATTTGGAACATTCAACCCCATGGAGGTCCAAAACTAAAGTCACAAAACTCATTGTGTTTAGAACATAGTTGAACGGTTTTCTATGCAAAATCAAAACATGTGAGCACACCAAAAGGTCAGTGAAACCGTAGGAAACCAAATAGCTTTTCACGACACACAGCCTAATAAAACTGAACTGCAACAATGGTAATTCTGAAGACTGAATGAACTCATGCTTCAATCTTGTCAAAAAAGTTTCATAGCAGCGAAATTGTCTAACTAATTACGATCATTTCACAATGAACAGCGAACTGAAAGAACATGGGTAAATGGAAGTCTCATATCGCTGTTAACATCGTTAAAAAACTGAGCTTCATATCACAAATCCTGAAGAATACTCAGATTACAGAACAACTAAAGGTTTCCTCAAAATTAAGCCACAAAGGATTTCTGGAAGTCACCAACAAAACAAGATTATTATAAAAAAATCCCAACAATCCCGTTCGCAAGCAAGATTCAACTCAACCAGCTGCGTAAGTTTCACATAACAGAAACCCATAAACAGATCCATGAAAAGCTCGATCAATATATGAGAAAAGCCCCCAATAAAAATACCACGAACAAAAGTCCAAATAACGACAATCACATAGAAATATCAAGAAACGCAAGAACTAGAAAATCATGAGGTCTACCCGAAAGTCAAAGAAGCTCACCCGCAGTCAGAAACTGGAAGAAATTTCTCGACAAAGGCTTGGCGGTGATAGCTCTCCTAAATCTTTTCATCATATCTAACACTCAATATCATGAGCATACCTTCATTAAATTTCTCAAACAAATGACACGGTATCCTCCGGGAGAACCCCTTTAGACTTTATTCTTAATTAAGCAGATGAAATTAAAAGCGTGATCAAGAAGATAATTTTTAAGGGAATTGATGAGTACAGAGAAAAAGTCAGAAACTTTGAACTGGGTTCTGGTTATTCGTTGGATCTTGAGTTGATTGACAACGACGACGACGACGACGACGACTTGAAACCTATAATGGAACTCTTGCCGTTTTTACGGCGATAATTATAAAGCGGCGTCTAGTATTTATTTTCTAGGATTGTGGATTAGCACTTAGTAAATTTGGATTGAATTTTCTTTGGGAAAATGGTGATCGGATAAGATCATTAGTTATTGCAACAAGGAAACTAAATTTAGGAACTTTAACTGTAGATGGTCCATGGAACAATTAAATTACGAGCGTATTAATTACTCAAATCTTTATGTGAATTTTGGGCATTCCAATTAATGGTGGATGCTTTTGTTTCCAGATTTACTGCTTGGAAATCAATCAAAATACTCACAATTGTATTTTTGTTTTCCATTTCTACTAATTTATTCATATTATTCTATGATTTACTTAGAGTATGTATTTTTCTATTATATGATCAGAATATCTTTTATGTTTTAATATAATATGCTCAATTAATAATTTAAATTCAAAATAAAAATACGTGAAGTTTACATAATGATAAGTTGAGCATATCATATTAAAATACAGAGAGTGCATTATTCGAATAATTCAATGAATTTCCTGCAAATTTATTTTGGGCAACTTTTGTACTTAATATTTACACTAGCCTAAGGGAAAATGGAACCACTTATTTTAGCAACTTCCTCCATCTTGAATGGCTTTTTCACACCAAATCAACACCAAAATCACCATGAAAATGGAGAGGCTTAGCATTGCTGACCATGGTACTTCAGTTTTCAGTTTCATTGGACCACATTTGTGCAAAACAATGTCTGAGAATGCTTCTTGGACATATGAACAACTCGCCAGTTTCGAAAAATCCAGACATATGCTCGTAAGGTCATGTATTGATTGGCAATAAACCAGAGTCATGGAATATATTCATACCAAGAGGATTAATCTTCCATCTGCTTCGCAATTTCCTGATTAAGTAGTTTTGAAACAGACGAATCTTGTCAAAATCTGCGCGATAGAAGTGAGGATTCGCGTATTTTGGTTGTGACTTGGAATGTTTCTTGCAATGGTACATTTTGAAAAGCTAGTAGTATGTAACACCCCGTTTTCTGTTGGGCAGTCTCATGCATAGCCCGCCTATTGTTAGCTTGAGGTTTTTGACGAACAAAATTTGAAATAAGCATGTATAAAATAATTGTAAGGTATGTGATGTATTTTGTTTAACAGCAAAACAAGTAAGATTGTATGTGACCGTAAATTTGTGTTTTATTATAATTAAGTGTTGTGTGAAATATTATAACATGTCAGACAACATGCAGCATAATATATAAGTTTGTAACACAAATTGACTTTAAGTAAATACGATGTGACAAAATATATTTTGCACAAGGATAAATACTTACGCGGTGCCTCATGACAAAAATAATCACTAGAAAACCAATGAGTTTACATAAAAACTATCACTAGTGATTTTAATCAAAAACTATCACTAATGATTTTAATCAAAAACCAAATTTCTCAACACGCTGAGAAATCAAATACTTCATAAAACAAATAACCATATTAAAACAGTATATAAGGAAACAAAACACGGTGTCAAAACTGGAGCAACAAAAACAAATCTTCAGCCAACTCCTTCACAGTTGTTGTCTGCAAATGTTTCCAACAATCACGGCAACACGTGGATTCTTCGATCAGCAGCAACCTTGTAGATTATTTCCTCTAAAGCTTATGGCGTGCAAAGGTTCAATAGTATGTATGTGCTTCTGCGTAAATCACCATCTTTGCATGAGATGAATCCTTTTATTTATAGTCATAAGGTTTATCAATAAGAAAACCTACGCAATATGAAAAGTAAGAGTTTTATTAGAAACAAACTCTTTTTAAACAAAGTTACTATATCACAAAAATCTTAGCATAATTATATTATATAGAAAAACAAAATCATATTTAAATATTCAAAATTATATCAACGAGGAAAAATTAATGTGAGAAATAAATTTAGTATAAAAATTATATTTTCCTTCGATACCTACAGTAGGTAAATCTCCAACTGGAGTACAATTGTTTCCACAATTTTCTGGTGATTAGGTGTAATTAGGTGCACCGGAAAAAGGGTCACAAACTCCCTGGATTTCTCGATCTCCATTACTCTCGTTCTTTACGAACACTTCACGCATGCGCAGCTCCGAAATCTTTAAGTTTTTCTTTGTTCATGACAAGGGAAAAATGAGAAAAATGAATATGTAAGCAGTGTCGAGAATGAAACTTGACTTTTACTTCAAAATTTTCTAGGCATCTGAGTTTTGAAATTGTGAACTGTGTAGCCAATCTGCATTAAGGTTCGGTCGGAAAATGCCGATTTTGGGCATGGAAGCATGTCTGCTAAGCTGTTGTTTTGTGGGGTTTGCTCAAATTCCTTCAAACTTGAACAGGTATCGCCAAAGAAAGTGAACAAAATTCAATCCATTAGCATCTATGCAGAAAAATGATACAGTAATGCAATTGATTACAATGAAGTTCACAATCGCCTACATATCGAGGACCAAATCGATACCAGTTCGAATCCAGCTCGTCGTTGATAGAATCCAACAAGAAAATATTAATCTTAAACGTAGCAAAAAGAGCACTTGTCAGATAATGAACACATTTTTGGTCTGATGTACAAACTTTGTGTGATTTGTACACTACAAGACCAGGACGATATTGCAAAGCGAGTAGAACCAAGCCAGAGCAGCAATCCATCAGTCTAACCAATTCAAGTTGTTTTTTTTCACCCACATATATATACTAGAAATAATGCACGTGCGTTGCACGTAGGAAACATATATTGAAGTAATTAAAATTTGAAATAAAATTAATTAACTCAACAAAAGATAACGATAATAGTATTGTAAATTTTGACAATTCTTGTTAATTAGTATATGTAACTAATTTGAAAAAAAAAACAAACATATTTTTTTAATTTTCAAAAAAGATTTGGACTACTAAAATTTTTCTCATATCTTTTTTATCATATTGTTTTCTTTTGTTATTTGTCATATTCTCTCAATAATGCATATATTTTATTATAATATTCAATTATTACAATTTTTTTTTGACAACCAATGATATGCAATTTTTTATTTATAGTGTTGTTTGATTATTATTATTTTTCATGTAAATTGACAACATTTTCTACAAGATGCTTTTACTTTCTTAGTCACCTTTAATTTATTAGACACTTATACTTGATAACATATAAACTACACATTATTATTAGGGGTGAGCAAAATTTCGGTTAAACCGAATTAACCGACCGAACCAAGTCAATTCGGAAATTCGGTTTTAAAATTAAAAATATTCGGTTAATTCGGTTTGGTTACGGTTTTCAAAATTTTGAAATCGACTAATCGAATTAACCGATAAAATAAATACTATTATTTAATAAATTTTTATTATTTATCAATTTTATTATATTTTTAAATTTTTACTTTTTAATTTTAAAATCAACCCTAATTATAAAGAAAAATGTGTGATGTATGTGATTTTATTTTTTTATGTATTTGTGTAGACTGTAGTGTTAAAAAAAGTACATATATAATTAAAGTTAAATCACGAATTTTTTTAAAACTAATCGATTAATCCGGTCACCAACCGAATTAACCGATTTTAATTTGGTTCGATTTTCATCGGTTATGAAAATTAATTCGGTCGGTTCGGTTATTGCTAAATATTTCGGTTCGATTTGATTATGACTAATTCGGTTCGGTCGGTAACAAAACCGACCGAATGCTTACCCCTAATTATTATAACAATCTATCATAATATAAAAAGTACTGATGGATTGATTTTAAAAAATATTGATTAAATGTTGTCATTTATTTGCAATTTATAATAATAATAATAATATTTTTGACAATATATCATGCATTTACTGACTCTAATGACACTTATTTTAATATTTCATATCGACTCATAAGTATAATTAGCACAATCAAATTACTAATGTCATATTGATATTACCTCCAGAAAAATAATATATTTAATTTTTCTAATTGTTTAAATATCATAACGGGAACATTTGTGTACTCTTATCTTGAAAAAATTCATTGCATTTATAAAGTTTGAACGGTAAATATAACTTTATAGTATACATTTAATTTGAAAACTGAATTCATAGTATGACAAACACTTCTTCCATTTCTATTTTTTTGTGTAACCCAAAAGATTAAATACTTTTTCTCTTTTATCTTCTCCAACTCACTGTAAAAAGTTTTAAAAAAATATTTATATCTAGAAAAATATTTTTATTTATTGTTTTTCTTGTGTATATATTTTGTTATATGTGAACATTTATTCTACTTCATTGTCTTAAATGTCATATATCTTTACTATATAATTTGTGTACATTGAAGATGAATAAGTTCATTTTGTAGTTTTTTATTACCTGAACTTAGGTTGATATATTAATATGTGATATACATAGATATAAGAATTTTTGAATTCAATTTATTCACGATGATTTTTCATAACAAAACCCAACTCAAAATAATAAAATTTAGGATTCATAATTATTTTAAATATGATATAAAAATAATATGTGGAGATTTTTTTTTGACATATTAGTTGCAAAATTCAGTGATAAATGCATGTAGGTGTACTATTTTATTGTGGCAATTATAACTTTATTTAAATATCTTATTTCTCACTCGAGGATCAAAATTTGTTTATTTCTTATTTTGATTATCGACAAATCCAATATTTCATTTAAATGTTTTTGTTAATAATATTTACATGAGTTTTATTTTGTATTTATCCAATTTGAAAGGGATAAATTATAATTCAATATATAATAATATTTGAAAACTGCAGAATGCTTCTAAATTTAAAAATCGAGTAACATGTAAGGGATCAATTCAAAACTAAAAGTTGATACAACCTGTTTCTTCTAGCTTTACAATCGAATAATATATGATCGAACGTTTGTCGCTTTACCAAAAGCTATAACTGATGGTAACTATGCAAGTCAAATCTTTAATTAAATCATACAACAGCTCAAGCGACTACTCATCGTGGACAATTATTATACCAAACAATCTATCTCCTAATAATTGCACCAATTGCAATCAATGAAAATCAAAGTCGCGATCTTGGCTCTGATACCAATTGTAGGCTCAAGCGTTTACTGTTATATCAAAACATATAGATTATGATAACAGTGCAAATCAAATATTTTAAATAGTACAACAGTTCAAGCACAACATTTTAATTACTCTACCCAACATGATCAATTATTTCACTCAACAAATAAGTTTATGCAAATAACCTTTTACTATATCATATGAATTTATAAGACATATGAGTAGAATATATAATTGATAATATAAATAAATAATAAAAAAAAAAATCATTTTTCATTTATTTGAAAATTTATATTTTAAAATAATATATATATGTGTGTGTGTGTGTCAAAGTACATCATTTTCTGATTCCGAATAACGATCACATTATTATTACGTTACAATGATAAATAAATTATTATTTTTAGTTTATCATCATAGTCTTTATCTGAATAAACACATTTTCGAATGTAGGATGTTAAATCTAATATTGACATTAGATAATTATAGTATTAATTCTAACATTCTTTTTTTATTCTTCTCAATATATTACTTTTTATATTTTCAAAGATATTAATCTATTTTTTATTTTATACAAAGTATAATAATTATTTGGTTAATTGATCACGTTTAAGATTAAATATTTAGAAAAAATTCTAATATATCTTTAAAGACCAATAGATGATGAAATTAAATTTGAAATCAAGAAAAAAATTAAAAAAATGTAGAACACTACCGTGCATAAACTTTCGCTTTGTACAGTGACAAAACATAAGGTGAGACCAAGTGAGATACTTATATATATATATGAGTCTCATTCAACTTAGTCCCATTATAATATTTTTATTAACAAACTTTGTCCTTCGTTTTTATTTAACTAACTTTGCAGTGTGACTCATTCAAGCATTAACTTTTTATTTTTTTAGTACATAGTGGCCTCCACTCTCACCGACTTCAATCTTTAGAAGTCGTTATTAGTAGTTTATAGTTATTAGACAATTATTTAGTTTTTATTTCCTGTCTTTTGATTAATTGTATAATTTTTTATGTTCTACCTAATTCATTTTTAGAATTTTTATTGAATTTTTATAATCATGATTAGAAGTGATGCACGCAAACAACATAAAATTAATATGTTTTAAAATATTAATATTGAAGTGTCGAATAAATGTATTAAATCATTATTTAATAACTTTTAGAAAAAAAATATACATCACAATTCAGATTTAAAGATTAACAGACAAATAAAAAATTACGATGAATATCTTATAAAATAAATGGTGTTAGCCCAAAAAGATTAAATATGATTATTGTAAATGAATTTTTCTTAATTAATTAGAAANTACAAATAAAAAATTACAATGAATATCTTATAAAATAAATGGTGTTAGCCCAAAAAAATTAAATATGATTATTGTAAATGAATTTTTCTTAATTAATTAGAAAATTATCAGCAAATGCGCCAAATTAATTAGAATGTTTTCACTATAGTATGTCGATAAATATTTTTCCATATGAGTTAATGATTGAGTCCTTATGAACATTTAAAAAAAATGTGTCTTTAGTTATAGTAACAGTGTCTTATAATTTAAAATATTAAATGAAGCAAATTTTCAAGATAAAAAATTAATTAAGAAATTCAAGTATGTGATTACTCAATCAGTTTAATTGACACGCTCTTTAGTTTGCTGATTTAATTAATAGATGTTAAATCCACAATCACTGAGTTTGACAAGAATTTTTGTAGAATAAAATACAATTAAAATAAATTACTTGATTGTATATGTTATAACATTTTGTATATTTCATATATACATGGTTTATTTCATTTATTAAGATTGAAATTTTATATATTATGATATAAGATTTGTTATGCATCTTAACCTCGATAAATTCATTAAAAATTTATTTGTTTATATTTTAATTCTTGTTACCACATAATTTTGGTTTCGCCCCAAACTTTGTGTATTCGTTTGCTTGAATCTACTGTTTCACATTTTGCTAAGACTCAGAACATGTCAAACATGAAAGTAGATATTAATTTAAAGATATGATAATACTTATTTATTTCAATAAACGTGTTTATTATTCACAATACTGATAAAAATAATTTAAAAATAATATGTTGACAAACATATATATTGTCAGAAATCCAAAAACACATTTCAAATGTCAACTTTGACACTCAATTTTCAGTGACTACCAAAATATCTGAAAAACTCACAATTTATGGACAAGATACTAACATCTTAATTTTAAAATCAAGATGATATTCTCCCTTTTACATGAAGAATTCATAATTGAAAATCGACAATATTAGATATATAGATATTTAATATAAACCCGTGTGAGCTCATTTAGGCCCACCTTTAAATAGGTTGACAAAATTTCAACCCAACCCAACCCATTTAAATTGTTTGGTAGTGTTGGCCAATCGACGGACCCAACTCAAATTGATGGGTCTAATCACAACGACCATTTACCTTGTTTTATTCAAAAAATTTATAAATACAAACCGCCAAAAAATGTTGGTTGAAATTTTTTTTATTTAAACACATAAATTCTAGCCAGCGGTTATAAGTAAAAAGATTTAAAAATTAGAAATTTTTTTTTTATAAAAATGGTATATTATAATACATTTTTTAACCATATTTTATTAAAGTAATTTTAAATATAAACATTTGCAAAAAAATATTTTTTTAACTCATAAGTTATAGCCAACGTCACAAAAAAATAAAATAAAATAACGAGGACATGAAAAAAAAATTAATAAGACATCAAAAAAAATTCAACAATGAACTATTTCTAAACTTTAATTAATTGAATTGACATAATGAAAAGAAAAATAACAAAACTAAATCATTTGATTAAAATTAATATATTGTAATGTGGATAGACAACAATAAAAACAAGCAATTAATAGTAATATCATAATTTTAAAATCAAGATGATAATCTTCCATTTATATGAGGAATTCATGATTGAAAAGCGATAATAGTAGATATATTGATATTTAATACAAACTCGTCCAGGTTCATTCAGTCCCACCTTTAAATAGGTTGACAAAATTTTAAACCCAACACACTTAAATTATTTGACGATGTGGGCCAAATAGACGAACCCAACCCAAATTGACGGGCCTAATTACAACGATCTTTTACCGTGTTTTATTCAAATAATTTATAAATATAAACCACAAAAAATGTTGGTTCAAAATTTTTTTTTATTTAAACACATAAATTCTAGCCAACTGTAACAATTGAAGAGATTTAAAAATTAGAAGTTTTTTTTTATAAAAATGGTTTATCACAATAAAGTTTTTAACCATATTTTATTAAAAAAATTTTCTTTTGCAAAAAATATTTTTTAAAACTAACAAGTTATAGCCAAAGTCACCAAAATAAATAATGAGGACATGAAAAAAATATTAATAAGACACCAAAGAAAATTCATAATTTAACAATGAAATAAAGTTTTTAACCATATTTTATTAAAGAAATTTTCTTTTGCAAAAAATATTTTTTAAAACTAATAAGTTATAGTCAAAGTCACCAAAATAAATAATGAGGACATGAAAAAAATATTAATAAGACACCAAAGAAAATTCATAATTCAACAATGAACTATTTTTAAATTTTAAGTAATTTAATTGACGTAAGAATAGATAAAATCTAAATCATTTGATTAAAAATAACATATTATAATGTGAGTAGACATAAAAGATATCGAATACTAATTTACATAATAAAAAATAAATAAATAAATCTAAATTGATAATGTGGGTAGATAACATTAAAAACAAACAATTAATAAGATAGACAACATTAAAAAAAACCAATTAATAAAAACAAGTAATTAATAAGGAGAGAAATGGAAATTACATATAAAGTCACATATTTATATATATAAATAATAGATAATAGATTTGTTAGAAAAAATTACAACATAGTCATATTATACCATATAATATGTCTGAATCCCAATTATCGATGGAGCATTAGTTGTTGAAAACTCACCTAATCCAGCAAATAAAGACACCAGGTGGGCTGAAACGACCACAAGATTTACCACGTATCTGGAAATAAAAAAAGAAACTAGAGTTACATGGAAGGAAAAGTCTAAATTTACACTGTAATATAAGCATAAATGGCCCTTTACAGTGTTTGTGTGGCTTGATGACAAGACTGCCTCATTTGGATGATAAAATTTTGAATACTCGATGATCCTTTTCTCAGACGATGAGTTATAAAATCAAACAATTTGCAAGTTTTCGAGTCGTATGGATGCAGAACAGTCTGTATGTGAAGCAATGTATTCTTAACTTCTCCTATAGCTTGATGAGCATCATTTCCAGCATCGAATATAGTTTTCTCAAGCTTGTTAGCCCTCTCTATTGACTTCTGGTTTGCTGCAATGACCACACTACTAACAATTCTGCAGTATTTATCAAAACCGGTCAAATGATGATTCAACAGCATGCGAACTAAGGTAAACATTAAGTAAACGAAAATTGAATTGCATCAAAATTTACATGGAAAAAATGGTGAACGGAACAAGAAGCAAGAAAATTATCAGATATGAAGAATCCTGTTGATCGACTATTTGAGATGTTGCGCTTCATGAATTCTTTAAGACCATTAAAATCCCGAATCCCATTCCACTGAGTAACCAGAAATCCAGATTCCTGCCACTGCATATCCATTAATTCCCGTAAATGCAACAGACTGGATTTTCAAATATATATATATATATATATATATATATGTTACCAACATGATATCATAGTGTACTTTTCAAATGAAAAAATCTTTAAATTGTTAGCATATTAACTCATTTCCCAGTAATGTTTGTTCAGGATATCATGATCTCCACCATAATGTTTGAATTTTCGCAACGGATCAGGCCTTCTGACGATCTGTTCTAATACAGGGGAGCCGAACACTAGCGAAATTTGAGATAACAGAAATATGGAAACCACGAGAAAAACAAAAGGAATAGGAATGGTCTTTTGACTAGATTTAACCATAGCTACTTCACTATGTTTTCTGGGACTTGGTCGGTGAGTGAGGAAAAATTGATGGATGACAAATACAAGATGAAAAAATTCAAGGAACCGGATGCTCTCACTTGTTTATTAAGGTAAGGATAGTTTGTAACCATGCATAGCTTGTAACAAAAGCCCAAGAGTATACTATCGGTGCATAATACAGTCACCATATTACATATGAGTATCAGATGGCTACAAATTAAAATTTATCTGGATCCGCGTTGGAATCACTTTAGGCATAGTTTGGTATACATGATAGGATAAACATGTGATATATAATATAAAGATAAATAAGATGTAGGATATTATATTTAATGTTTGGTATGATTTTAACAAGAGTGATTAAATTTATATATTAGATTGTAATGACAAAATTAACCTTATCATAATAAATTTTATAATTTCAAAGTTGTTGTTTGAGTTTATATTTTTTTATCTCTTCATGCGCCAACAGTGCTTGCATGATTTATTTATTTTTACCTAATTTTATATATTATATAATATGATAATTGAGCACTTGATTTTGTGAGTCAAGTCAAATATCAATTTTTAATGTTAATCGATTGATACTAATAATTTTATTGAGATTTATAAAACTCATTTATATAATTATCTCGAGTTCATTTATATAATCATTATATTATATAATATATAAAAATAAATAAAAATATTTATTTGATGGGACGGTGAAATGAGAGAACGATAGTGTTTAAGATTTTTATATATTGAGGACAATTAAGTCATTTGTGATGTTTTTATCATTAAATTAAAATTATCACATCTCATAAAAAGGATATTTTATCCTTATATAAAATTATTTATCAAGGGCTCATTATATTATCATGAGATTTCTAAAAATGTACCAAACGTGAGATAGGGAGGATTATTTGTCAATCCATCTTTTATCCATTGTACCATACTATACCTTATGATCTTTAAAATATAATTTAAATCAAAAGGGATGGTACAACCATATTACATATACATACCATTCAAGGGTTTTTTAACCGTTTACAGTACATTTTGTGAAAGTATAATAAAATAAGGTAAAAAAAAAATTTAACAAACTAATGTGTCACGCCTCTTGAAGAGGCGTGACTTTCAATTTAATTTTTTTTTAATTAAAAGCAAGTCACACCATCTGAGATGGCGTGACTTGCTTATTATTATTAATTTTTTAAAAATGAGTGTCACGCCTTTCAATTACTTATTTTATTTTATTTTTAAAAAGCAGATGGCGTGACTTGCTTAATTTTAATTTTTTTAAATTAAATCACGCCTATTTTTTAAGCGTTGATACAAATTAATTTACGTGGGTATTCGAATATAAATTATGAATATATCATATTCTTACGTTTTGAGTTTATGATTAAAATGCCTACGTTTTGAGTTTATGATTAAAATGCCTAATTGCGTTTCTATGTATTATTAGTTATTCTTATTATTTTATATTATGCAAATGATAATAACAATACTCATTGTTGTTGTTTTATATAAGTAGTATATAAAAAAAATTAGTATAACGATTAATTTATTTTACATCAATAATATAAATTTTCTTATTATAAAAAAAAAGGAAGTCACCAAGTAGGCGTGACTTCCATGACTTCCTTTTTTTCGTTTCTTTTTTTTTAAAAAAAAAAAAATTACTCCAACTCACATATATTTTCATTTCACCATCAAATTATTACAATTAATACAATAAATCATTAAACATTTTTTTTATTGTATCTCATAATTATATGAGATAGTGTATTTTATTTTTAAACAAAAAACTACGTGATTTTATTTTTTATTTTACAAATAATCTTTTACATTAAATGTGAAACAAATATATACATAAACAAATAAATTTAAAATTACTATTATCATACTATACAATTATATAATTATTATAAAACAATAATACCAACGGAAAAAAATAAGCATATAACATAAATTTTTTAAACATTTTTTTAAAAAAATAATAATGATAATGAAAATTTATCAAAAGTTTATAAAAAAAATCAGATTTATCTATAAATACGTATTCATGAATAAGGCTCAGAACGATTTTCAAATTTCTTTACAAAAATTAGTAATAACTAAAAAAATCACCTAATAATTAAAATTGAAAAAAAATTAAATAACACGACAAAATTAGTCTAACATTAATAATAATTTCATTTATAACTTTTATATTTAACAGAATAATTTATGTTAGTATACATACTTTTAATATAAGTTGAAACTAAAATGAACCTGCAAAACCAAAAAAAAATCAAATTATTAAAAATTTGCAGGAAGTGAAAAAATAAATTCAAACATTTACGAGAACTTACCGATGAAAAATATGAAAGGAGCGAATGAAATGAGTCAATCAAGTATTCAATTTATAGATTAAAATTTATAATATTATAATGAATTCGAAATTATTAAAGTTATGTTATTGCAGCTTTTAATAGGTGTGCGGTGACGTGCAACTCTGAAAGAATTTAAACATGTCACTTGTACTATTATTTTTTTAAAAAAAAAAGGTAAGAGCGTTTTTTTTAAAAAAAGGTAAGAGCGTGACTTACTTTTTTTGAAAAAATAATAAAGCAAGTCACGCCATATGAGATGGCGTGACTTGCTTTTAAAAAGCAAGTCACGCCATCTCATATGGCGTGACTTGTTTTTTTTAAAAAAAATAATTGAAAGTCACGTCTGAAGAGGCGTGACACATTAGTTTGTTAAATTTTTTTTTTACGTTATTCTATTAAATTTTTAGAAAATATGCGGTAAACAGTTAAAAAGCCCTACCATTCAAAGTCAAGTTTAGTTGAAGAAAAAAAATGATTTTCAATAAGCTTATAATAAAAGGGACATACTCTACCATAATTGTATATCTACAATAAATAATTAGCAAAATATTTGAGCTCCCCTACCTTCACTTGTCAATAATTCATCTTATGATCTTATCTTCATACCCAACGGAGAATTCGATATCCATACCCTAGCCAAATATCTTATTATCACCTATAATTTTATTTTTCAAATTTGAATTATTTCGAGTAAGCTATAAATATTTATTAAATTGTTGAGAACAATAAAGAAAGAATTTTAAAAAATTAGCAAATTAAACATTATAGAAAAAATAACGAAATATTAGAAAAAATTTATTCTAACATTATTATCCAACAAAAATAGTATAAATCCATACTAATAATTTTCTTCATTATATTCAACTAGTAGCATTCAATTAAAGCATATTAGAATTAACATCATAGCCGAAAATTATAAGATCCTCAATTACTAATTTATCTAATCGGATAAAATATCTTATCCATACTTTCCTCCATTCGAATCGAGTATCAGATTTTTTGTCAGATTAAAAAAAATTGTTTCCATATTCTAAATTTGAAACATAATCTTAGATTCCAGATTCACTTATAATAAATATCACTCTAAGCTAAAAAAATTTAACTGTCCTAGTGAAAACAATCACAATACAAAGACATTAAATTCCTATAAAAAAAAATTGTATTTCTAATTATGATTGAATAATTCCCATATTAAAATTTGAAGATTATATCATTATAATAAACAATATAATATGATAATTTTTATGGCTGTCCCAAATTTCTCGGCATATGATTCGTCTATCCATAATTCTCTCCATTCCATATTACTGTGCGACGAATAACCCGGGCGAAAGCCGTAATTTCATCGTTACACTGGGCCCGATACTGTTACAGGTATTTGATTCCTGATGGGTTTACATCATCGTACCATATATAATCGAATCAATAAGCTGCTGAGGACTGGCCTGGAGAAAGGAAAAATTTTGATAGGTCAATTGGGAGAAGACAGAGGAGAGATCCGTCACGTTTCCCAGTCGTCGCGAATCGATCGTAGCAATGGGTCTCTGGGATGCTTTTCTCAATTGGCTGAGAAGGTCTCTGCTCGTTTCTTTTTTTCGCGTGCAATGCCTTTATATTGATTGAAAATTGAATCTTTCATGGTGATTCATTGCCGGGTATCTGAAATATTTTTTAAAGTTATGCATAAGTTCGTAATATGATTAGTTTTTAGCCAATTGGGTGAAGATATACTGGGTTGGATTCTGGGTCGGCCCCTGTTTCGGGTGTTTGTATATCATAAATGGAGAATGATATGTTTTTTTAAGGTTTTACGTTGTGGTGTGTTTCGGTGCTGTTTTTGTTACTTTTTTACATCTGATTTACTGAAATGACAAAAAGATTGGCGTATGCTTTGTGTGCGTGGAGCTTTTGATATTATGTTTGAGATTCGTGTGGGATTCAAGGATATGTGATTTGGATGATTAAGTTTTGTGGTTTTCAGGTTAAATGGGTTGGATGTTATCATTGAAGCTTCTTAGACCATACATCTTTGTCTCAAATGGCTATCTTATCATCTGTGATGGATTTTCAAATTGCTCCCATTTTTCACTAAACACCATCAGAGGTTGAGATGAAGGAGGTAGCGGGGGCCAAGGGGGTAGGGGGAGCAGTTGCCACCTCCGTATTTAATATTTTTATAGATTCATAACTTTTTATGCATGATACATTAACGAAAGCATGGCTTAGACTCCGTTAAGATTTACTATGATAGCTATATATATTGCTTGATGGCTGATGCTAAGGATTTTGTTTGGAGTATCTTGGAAAAAGGACAAGTGTGGCACTAAATGCCAGATCAGTCACCCCAATTCAAAAGAAAGAAGCCCACCAAAAAACAAAATTGTGAACCTGATGGAATATCTAATTGTATTTGGAAGAGTTATTTAAAAGAAGATTTTTATTGTTACTTGTTTGGTGTTGAACGAAAAATTTCTTTTTGATTTTACAAGAACACATTTTGCTTTTGTGGTCGCAGCCTCTTCTTCAAGCAAGAAATGGAACTGTCTTTAATTGGTCTGCAGAACGCAGGAAAAACTTCGCTCGTTAATGTTATCGCTGTAAGTTAATGTATATTATCTTTTCATACACCGGTTTGCAAGTTTAGCATAAGTTTTTTATTAACTTCATCAATGAACCGAGGTTTGCATTTTTAATATTTTCCTAGACTGGTGGATACAGCGAAGACATGATCCCAACGGTTAGTTTCCTGCGGTTCTGTGTGGTCTGAAATTTTTAAAATTCAGTTACCTGTGATTCTATTCTGAATCATTGATGCATTTCAAGATATCTGTTTAGAGAATCTTTTATTTTTCAGGTGGGATTTAATATGCGAAAAGTCGTTAAAGGAAATGTCACAATGAAATTGTGGGATCTTGGAGGTCAACCAAGATTTCGCAGTATGTGGGAGAGATACTGTCGTGCGGTTTCTGCCATTGTGTACACTACTGACGCCATCTTCAGTTTCTCATACAAATGCTTTTAGTATTTGAAGGGCATTCATTTTGAATGAAACTCGCCACTTACTATGTAATTTAAGACTGGATTAATGTTTCATGACTTAATCCGATTCTTGCACATCTTCTGGTGCAGATACGTAGTTGATGCTGCCGATCGAGGCAACATCAATATCTCTAAACAAGAGCTTCATGATTTACTAAGTAAACAATCACTCAGCGGTATTCCTTTGCTGGTAGTAGGAAACAAGATCGACAAGCCTCAAGTCGTGTCTAAACAGGAGTTAACTGATCAAATGTGAGTGGCAGTGTGTGTTGGGTGTACTTCTTTTCTTGCATAGTCTGTGTTGCGTAATCTAAAAGTAGGATAATGCCGTGCAGGGATTTGAAATCTCTAACAGGGCGAGAGGTATGTTGCTATATGATCTCGTGCAAGAACTCGACCAATATCGACCAGGTTATTGATTGGCTAGTGAAGCACTCGAGGTTGAGGAGCTGAGTATGAGTTCCATAATGGATTTCTATCGTTTTTCTCGTTGATACATAATCTGTACATTCTTGATTTCTTTTTTGTCTAATTGGCTTGCTGCTTTCTTCAAAGTTGGCAGTGTTGTGTATATTTAGTTACATTCGATTCTTACCACAGAAGAGTTTCATTTGGCTTTAGGATAAATTCATTCTCTACTTGGAATTGTCGGCGGAAACATATTTGTGTTGGAATATTTCCTTTGCAAGTGCAAGCTTGCGAGGAATGATGCATAACATTTCTTTTATATTTGTTTTTTATTTTCAGTGTTTTTACCCTTTAATTTATTTGAATTAAATTTCAAGCTAAACACTTTAAAGGTTTAATTTAACCAAACTAAGTTAAAATAATCTGATAATAGATTTTAATTAATTGAATATCAATTAGATACATAGGACAAATTTTATGATTATAAATATTTTTATTTAGCAAATTATATCATGTTTGTATAGAAACTCGATTTTTGTAATAATAATAAGAATCAAAATTCACGTTTTAATGTGTTTTTTTTGACAAAAATTTGTGTGAAGGTGATGTACAATAGACGCTCAATTGTGCTTTCAGGAACACTTCTCTCTCTACAAATCGATAAGGGTATTTACAATGAGTGGTCATCAGAGCAACCTGAATCCTATATTATGAATTTTTTTATTTTTCATTTGAGTCTTACTGGCGTTGCCTTTTGAAAGTAATGCTGCAATATGAAAAATATGACCTTGTCCTTGATTTTTTTGAGAAAATGAAAAGAAGCGGGGAAGCTCTAAATGCATTGACATAGGTGTTCTCCCCCTCATCAACATATATTCTCTATTGTGTTTCTGTTCTTATCTACTTTTTGTATTCCACGGTTCTTGTGAAGGCCTTCTGGAAAGAAGGTAAACTTAATGAAGCTGTTCAAGCGGTCTGGAATTTGAAAAGAAAGGGGTGTAATTGGAATAGCAAGTGTATATTATGAGCTAGGTCGCTGCCTTTGTTATCATGGAAAGTGGCGAGAAGCTACTTCGGAGGTTAGGCTTCAGAAGGAAATTTATCATATTATTTCTTAAATGCTACAGAGTTGGCTTAAGATGGTGAAGAATTACCTGATTGCTGGTAATATGACAGGAGCAGCCATAAAAATAAAGTTGAGCATGTTTTGTTCTTGAAGATGACGACATTTGAACTTTGCTTCTATGACAAAAAAAAAATCCAATGTTTTTTTCTATGTTATTCTCTAACTTCATTTGTCATAAATTCAATTCTTGTGAAATTTCTGCAGATTGAGAAGCTAAGAATGCTTCATCCTACTCGACCTTTGGCAATAACTTTTTTCAGGCATTATATTGTGTGCTGTGAATTGTGGGCACGATCAAGATTGCGTATCCATCTTTGAGCACTGCAAAACCCTCTTGGCTCCTGATATTGGAATATTCAATGCCACGTTGAAAGTCTATGGTCAGAATGATATGTTTCATGAAGCTAAAGAACTATTCGAGGAGACCAGGAAAAATAGTTTAGATTCAGATAAAAGTATCAAAGGTCAGGTTTCTTCCCCCAAAACCGATGCATACACTTTTGGCTCTATGCTTGAGGCCTCTGCAAGTGCTCACTAGCGGGAGTTCTTTGACTATGCGTATAAAGAGATGAACTTCTCAGGTGAAAATCTGGATTTTATTAAACATTCTGCGTCATTATTGGAAGCATCCCTAGCTGGAAAGGTACTCTACTAGTTTACTCACCTATCTCTATCTTATTTCTGATTAAATTTTTCTGCTACCTAGAATAGGACCAGCGGTGGTAAAGAGGTTTTAATTTTCTGATACAGTGGCATTTATTGGAGCACTCGTTTGACACAATCTTAGAAGCTGGTGAGATACCTCCTGTATCATTTTTCTTTTCAGTGAAATGGTATATCGCGCCACTGCTCGATGTGACTATGAACGAGCTGTGAGTATTATCAACTCAATGGCCCATGCTCCATTTCAAGTGGGTTTTGAACAGTGGGTCAATCTCTTTGAGAAAAATGCGGATATGATTGATCGTGCCAATCTAAATTAGCTTCAAGAACTTATCAGTCGAGATTTAGCACAAGAAGCTACTGTCTTAAATTTGTGCAGAGTATTGCGATACATATGCAGATCTCACGACCATGGTTCAATGATAGGTAAAGTTACTTCAGATAGCTGTGATGGAGAGTCAGATAGCAGTGAAAACACAATTCTTCTTAACTTTTGCAATAATATTGCCGGTCCAGATTTAGCGAACAATATTGATTATACTCGTCAGGGAGACTCAAACAATAGGATGCGTTGTGCCAAAACAAGCTTTAACAGGGAGTTGTTGAGCAGAAATCGGAAGAGAGTGCCGGTGTAACAGAACTTGTTGAGCAGTTTTTGGACGATGATCCGGAGTGGGACATATCAGAATCAGATTATAATGACCAAGAATTGGAACATGTAGAAAATGGAAAAGTACTATCAGATTATGATGACCAAGAATCTTAACATGTTGGAAATGGAGAGATCCTATCAAATGTCGGTGAGTTCAACTTTGAACTTGTAATACCTAAGAGTGGAGATGATTCTCAAGAATTGGGCATGCCTTCTGCATATGAGATTCTGGCATCTTGGAAGGATAATAGGAAAGCTTAGGTGGATTCTTCGGATTTCTGCTTGAAGCTATTGGAGTTATGAGCTCTTTGTGTAATTTGAATTTGATCATTTTTGTAAATAGAAACAATTGTAAAATCAGTACTAGTGGATTTTTATAATTTAATTTGATGTCTGATCATAATTCACATGCGTTCGAATCACATCCAGTACTTAATAATCCACTTTATTAATTCTAACTTTTCCAAATCACTCGACAACAAAGAAGTGTTTTTTTACGTGTAACATGTAAGGCAAGAAAATAAGGGACTGTGGGAAGGCTAGAAAGCTGTAGCTATGATTGAATCAGTCAGTCAAGTTCCAAGTTCAGCTATACTCTGTAAGGATGGTCTCCACTGGCCTCCGTTGGCCTGATACCTTCCCAGGCCGCTCCCGATGATTGCTCCGCCACTGCTACTGCCGCTGCTGCCGAGGTGGTGCACATCTTGGTGTTCCGTCTGAAAAAGTATCTGGCAGAGTGAAAAATTAATTTCCAAACTAAAGTCAACAATTCGCTTTAATTAAAGAGAATGAAGCTACCTTCTTGGAACAAGAATTTGCCGATTTTGGATTGGATTTTGAATTGGTTTTCTTTTGCCCCGCATTAAATGCTCCTCCCTCCTGCAACGTCTTTCTTACTTCGACGCATTTCTTTGCAGCAAACCCTTTCAGCACATCTGTACATCCACGTTCAAGAAAGCCGAAGACTTGATCAAGAAACCAAACTCGGAAACTCACTACCAAATAAACTAATTCGAAATGGATGATCAACCAACCTTCAAAGCTGACAAGCCTGTAAACCTGTCCAAGAAGCAAGATATCATCAGGCCGGAGAAGCTTCAGCTGCCTCCCCGGAGGAGCACCTACGTTTTCACGGATAAGCGCCACGTAGTGCCCGGGGTTCGAATTCATGACCTGGTTGGCACACACAGGCGAGTAAATCCTCTCCACCTTATCGTTCCCCGGATGCTGTATCACCACCGTCGTCGCCGCCTCCGCCGCCTGGCAGTTCCCCATAACTATATATATCCTACGAATTAATTAACTGGAAGTTGGGTGGTGGTTAAACAATCAAATTCAGTTAATTAGCATCTACCAAAAGAAATGCGACAGATGGACATAAACCCTTCATTTATAATCCATGATGACGATGATTCTGAAAAGGGATAAGAGAAACAATCGAAAGAAGAAGAAATTCTTCAGAATACATCGATGGTTGGCGAGCGTATTAATTGGTGGAATAAATCATATATATATAGTAGAAAGTGAAGGAAGAACAATAAAAAAAAAACAAAAAATGGAGAAGTGAATTTACGGAAGGAGCTAGCATTAATTAATTGGGTGAGACGTGGGGTGTTAGATGTGCCTAACTGCGTGAAAATGGAGATGGCGGGCTCTAGCTCTTCACCATCACTTCTGGTGGGTGGGAGAGACGAGCCACTTCCTAAGTATTTTTATATTTATATCCATGATAAATATTATAATTGTAATTTTTTTATTATATTGGGTATGTTTTATTTAATTTATATATACATATATACAATTCAAATTTTTCATGTGGAATTTTTAAGTGAAGTGCGTGAACATATGCCATGTTATTTAATTGTGTTAAGAACTTAAAATATATCAAATTATACCAATATTAGATTATTCGAAGTCGAAAATGTTTTTCGAGTGGAATAAAATATAATAATATTTTCTTCCTCTATTTTTATTTTTTTGGCGAGAGTTTTCTTACAATCTCCTCGTAAATTTTTTGACATACTATAGAACATGGGAAAAAAAATCGATTTCGAATATTCTAAACACGGTATATATAATTTTCATTCACAGACATATGGAAAACATATGCCGAATAAAGAGTTTCGTTGGTTGGGAAACATTAATTTACGAATTTAAAAACAAATAGAAATAATTTATGCAATTATCAGAAACTTAAGGTAAGACACACATGTAACACTAATGATCGTTACCTAAATGATATTTATTTATCTTTACTATTATATAATATTTGAGCACACTGTTAAATGAACTTAAACATCTTATATTAAAAACATATCGGTGAATTCTGTAAGTATCCTTCTCAAATAACAAAACAATATATATTTTACAAAAAAAAAAAAAAAAAAAAAAAAAAAAAAAAAT
>NC_133308.1:27940844-27984493 GCF_012295235.1 Primulina huaijiensis | reverse complement strand
TTACAAAAAAAAAAAAAAAAAGAGTAGAAGGCCAATTTTTGAAAACCAATAAATATATGTTTCTAATAAATTAGTATAAAAATGAAAGAAAACATATGAAAAGTATTTTGAAAAATAAAAAAAAATTCTAATAAATTAGTATAAAAATGGTTGCGGCGACATCATGTTAAGTTGTTTGAATTAGCCAAAGGAATCGAACTAAAAACATTATGCATATGCAACACGTAAGGTTATAAATGAATTGTTTCTCGATTATAAATAATTTTTTTTCGACGAATTTAGCTTTATTAACTAAAATATGAGCGAAGGTTCATAAGCAAGAAGTGTTTTTATATAAAAATAAAGCATTAATGACTTCGATCGCCTATCGACTGTATAAGTCATTACTTATTATTGAAAACGTATTAAATTCTAATATTTATTATAGTAGTTTCATTTTGTAAAGCATTATAGTACTTTTAACAAACAAACAAAATAAGACCAACTCTAAAGTTCAATATAATATTTAAGGTTTTGTTCTTGTAACTACCATAAACTATCCCCATTTTGGGTTTTTTAAGGAGACTTTTTCTTCAAGAATTTTCTCATACGTTATTACTGATAAAATATTTTCATTCCTGAAATGAGTTTTTTTTGCCTAACAATTGAATCTAAGACCTCAAAAATGAGTATTTAGATTCATGAGAGTGGGTACCAATCTATCCCAATTGATAACCACTATCATGAATCTAAGTACTTATCATGGAATTCTTAGGTTCGAGTATTGGGAGAGACAAAAAGTTTATTTTTTTTTAAAAAATTCACAGAAGATGTTAAATAAATTTATTTTTTTTGAATTTTGCAGTATCCGTTCACAGTAAGGGACCTAAGGGTACAAGCTTATATAACAATAATAATAATTATTATTATATTATCCCCGAATGCACACATTGAATGTATCCATATTCAGTTGATTTTTTTTGGTAAAAATATTATTGTTAAACAAATTTTGAAATTAAACGTTTCTGATTTTTAATAATATTTTTGGATTTTTTTTTGAAATATTAAAATTGTTTGTAGCTAACGCTCACTATTAACCACCACAAATTAATACCAACTGTATAGTTTAATATATTCTTTATATTATCAGTCTTCATGATTCTCATGTTCTATATTTATATTATTTTAAATTCATTTTATTTTTTAAAAATATTAAATGTATAATCATGTGTATCATGTATACTAATTTGAAATAATGATTTTGGAATTAAATAATGTTTCACTATTTGAAAGGAGTTTTTCCAACCTTATGTCCTTTTAAGTAGTTGGTGTTACATCGCAAGAATATACAATTTTTTTAAAAAAAGTATGTTTTTAGGCTCGGAAGTTTAATAAATTAATGAATCAGTTTAGTTTCAAAGAAAAAAAAATTTCTTTAAAAAAATTTAACTTCACAAGAGTATATCTTATATCAGCAGCATCACAATGTACGCGTTATATGTCTATATAATGGTTTTTTTTTAATAAAAAAAAATTAATTTTGCAACTTTGGTAATTGGTTTGTGGAGCTTATTATTAGTTTTATAATTTGTTGTGGAACATGATAGTATCAGGGTTTATGTATTATACAAATTGTGCAATATGATAGTCATCAAAATTTCGATATATACCAAAAATTTGATAAATTCGTTAAGGTAATCTCGGTATACCGAAAATTCCAAATCTCACTTTGCAAAGGCATAATTATTTAAGAGAAGAAAGAAGTATATTGAATTCCTCTCGGAACATAATTAATATTATGGTTTACCAAAAATAATGGTTAAAAAATTGGTCTCAATAAATTAAATGTTAAAATATAGATACATTGAAAATAAGAGCTAAAATTAATATCAATCGAGTCAATGTTCTGTATACAATAATTTTGAAAATAATTCAAGAAACAAAAAAACTATTATTGGGAAATGATAATAAATTTATTCTATAATAAATTGATTTTTATTGTATTTTGGGAAGCAAAATGTGTTTAAAAATAAAAATTATTAATTCTCTAATCCAATGTTCTTGTATATAATAGTAATAAGATAGAAAAAATTAATATAATATAAATATGCACTTTATTTTATTTCCCGAAGTCTTTCTTTCAAAAACAACTTCATAAAAGTGTAATAATAATTCAAGAGTTGACTTGATAATTGATAATTGACTAATAGCAAAAACCAGTAATAATAATGCTTGGATAACCTTAGTACGATTGACTTTTCTATGTAAGGACTTTTGACGAAGTTTAATTTTGTGACCAATGTTATTTTAACTAATTATATTGTTAAATTTAAACAATTTTTATAAAAAAAAATTGATATCATTTAAGAAATTATAACATTTAATATCAAATTATTATGTAATCAGCTGGCCTTCCCGATCCTAAAGGGTTATTTCATGCGTGTATTGGTCAACGCATGCTCTACTAAATATTTTTTTTTTAAAAAAAATACGTCGACGTCGTCAAAAATTAAAAAGGAAAAAAAATTAGTCTACGAATTTTGATATATAAACTTGAAAATGTTGTGTATGTTTAAGAAATAATGTATGTAATTTAATTCATTCGTTTATTCATGCCAGTAATTTGAAGGGTCTAAAGTTTCATTTAACGAAAGAGGTCAAATATCCGCCAAGGTAGCCTTACTACGGTCTCGTTGTATTTCACCATCCATTAGGTAGATTGGGAATTCGATCATAATAATAATTGAGAAGATATATGTTTGGGGTGTCATAATTGCTCCGATTAAGATAGTGATCCAACTGTAGCGTTTTGATTATTGTAATATTTAAAATTAGAGTTGTATCGTTATCACAAATTATTCTTTGTTGTACAATGACAAACACATAATCTTATAATCATTGTTCTAAAAATCGATCTAGTCGGAGCCTAGTTGCTAGGCAGTGGCCGACCACCTAGGAAAAATGTTAGTTGGCCAGCCTAGGCGACAACACTACCTAGGCGGTCCGAGGCGGTCCTGGACCATCCTAAGTGATTAAGGTTTTTTTGTTTTTTTTAGTAAGGTTTTTGGTCTTTTAATATTAATTAAAAAAATTAAAGGATCATTTTTTATAGGATCTAAATGAAAGTCCAACAAAAAATATGATTTATTGGTTTGTTCTAAAACATCAAATTTCATCTTCGTATGCAATCTAGAGTGAGAAAAATTTACGAGGATAATTTTGAATCCGAAAAAGAGGAATGTCCAAGATGATATTGAGTTAATTTAAATAGTGATTAATATCCTAAAATAAAAACTTCATTTTATTTTTTAATAGTCATGTTTCCTCACCTATATCAAACAATGATTTAAGATTCTTAAATAAAAATAAAATAAAAAATAATTTAAAGTTATTAATATGTAATGTTATTAAGTATTACAAAAAATAACTTAAAAAACCGTCTAGGCAGCTAGGCGTTAGGTCGTAGGTAACCGTCCGCCTACTGTTTTTTAGAACACTGTTTATAATTGATATCAGAGTCAAGCTGACCATATGTTCGATTTTCATGGATAACAAGGATATGAAAGAAATTGTTTTGATGTAATAATTGTCTATAAGAACAATCAAACTTTCACATTTGAGCTATTTGTAAGGCAAATACTTGGTATCAAAGTCAAAGTTATGATTTTCAGTTGTATAATTCAAAATATTAGAATTATATGTTTACTATTAATTATAATATTTCATAAAGTACAAACTTTTGATTTTACACTCTAAAGAGATGATTGTATACTTAGGTTTGAAATGAATATCTGAAAATATAAGACGCTCGAGTCTATGTATGTCATGTGCAACTAACCCATGGCACTCGTCGAAGTTCGAACCACAAGTTCATATTCTGTCTAATTAACTAGGAATATATTGTACATTAAATGTCATACTCAAATGGGTTGGATTAAAATGTAAAACTTTGGCACAAATCTTGACCAAAAAAGTGGGCTGGGTTTCATAATTCTAGTAAGATTCTTGTTAAACTTTAAAGATAGTTTTGACATTATTGAGTTGAAAATAGATTTTGAAAGCTTCTTTAAGTTAGACAAAAACTTGTATGAGACGGTCTCACGGGTCGTATTTGTGAGACGGATCTCTTATTTGGGTCATTCATGAAAAAGTATTACTTTTTATGCTAAGAGTATTACTATTTATTGTGAATATGGGTAGGGTTGACCCGTCTCACAGATTAAGATCCGTGAGACGGTCTCACATAAGACCCATTCTTAAGTTATACAATCTAATATAATCAAATCCCCAACAACCCACATCCCCCCAACCCGAGTTGTACTAAAAAAAATTGAATAACTAATTCAAAATATAATCTATTGATTAAAGATTTTTGTTTAAATATAATGAAAATTTTAAGAATATCAGAATGTAATATAAACTATGGCACACAATGCATACATTCAAATTATACTTTTCTAATAATATTTGTAGATCATATTGAAATTTAAAACTATATAGACATATATTTTATAATGTTTTTAATAAAAATTTAATGCATTTAGAATAACTTTTTAGATGAAAACTGATATGTTTATTTAAATCTGATAAAATTTAGCTAGTTTTGTATGCTAATGAATTTACAACAATAGAGCTAGGTTCTTTATAATTTAATATTAAATAAAATAAGGATATTTTTTGTATTAAATGAGAAAAATAGATAATGAAAATAAAGTTAATTAGTACTAGTACTCTTTGCATGTGCATTTAATGAGGGTTATAAATGATTGTTATATAGAAATTGTATTTATTTATTTTATTGGTGATATATGGTTATAAATAAATAAATTGTATTGATTGTTTTGGTGTTGGCGTAAATTACTATTATTTATAAATTGTATTGACTGTTTTGGTTTTGTATTGGTGAGAGTTATAAATTATTATAAAAAAATTAAAATTATATTGATTGTTTTCCGGCTTTTTGTGTTGGTGAGCTTATAATTGTGACGAAGATCTTCTATGAAATTTCGTAGCAACAGAACTTCAATTGAAATATTAAAATCATAACATGACAAAGTTAATTTCACAGCTGAATCCGATGGGAGCATTATTATTATACAATTTTTTGTGAGATCTAATTTTGTGAGATTGATTTCCGACGTAATCTAACTCATGCTAAAGATTATTTTTTATATTAAAAGTATTATTTTTTTATAATAAATACGGATGAAGTCGACCTGTCTCACGTATCAGAGACCGTGGCACACAAAATTTACTCTTATTTTTTATTATTAATATGTTCGAGCTTAACTTGATTAAAATTCGCAATTAAATTTCAAACTATCTATTTGATACTTTTAATTAAAGTTGTAAAAAAGGTAATTGGATATATTATGAAGTTAAACAGCAACAAAGAGAAAGTGAATTGCTCAAATCATCATATCTCAAGTTGATATTAAGTTATGGACAAAAAATTATGTGAGACGGTCTCACGGGTCGTATTTTGTGAGACGGATATCTTATTTGGGTCATCCATGAAAAAAGTATTATTTTTTATGCTAAGAATATTATTTTTTATTGTGAATATCGGTATGGTTGACCCGTCTCACAGATAAAGATTCGTGAGACCGTCTCATAAGAAACATACTCTAAGTTATGAATAATAAACGACTTTGAACTCTAGGCTAATTGTAATTGGAACTTATATTCTCAAAGAACATGAAGATTGCAGTTCCAAGTCATACATAAATAATTTTTGAAAAAAAAAAAAGTTTATCTCAACGTCTCCGCATCGACCCAATACATCTCTTTTTCTTCGTCTCTCCATCTTTTAAATCGATGAATGCTTTATTTTTTTCTTACCTATGAAAGAAAGAAAAAGAAATACAGCAATAAACAATATTGTCCACTAGATTGCCTCTTGTTATACATTAATGACGGCTCCTTGGCTCATAAATGGCCTCTAGTTCTTGTTAGATCCGCCGAGAAGACCAAGAAATGCTCTTATAAATATACGGTCTTTTCTGCATTTCAATAATAACATTTCTTGGTCGTTTCCTGGCGGCGGAGTGCTTGTTCTAATCAGGTATTTCTCTGTCACTGGATTTTGTATACATGTTATGATAGTTCATGATACATACGCATGCATGAAAAAGGACCATTTGTTGGTGTATATCTATGGTCATTTTGTGATTTTATGCTAACATTGTGTATGATGATCGATGGGCTAATCAGAGAATGGGTAAGAACAAAGGGAATTGTGGATTGAAATCTTGCTGTGAATCAAATGAGAATGAGAGCATTTCTTCTCAATCAAGAGAAGGGAAAGGAAAAAGATTGTGGAGGAAAGTGAAGTACCAGTTGGTGGAGTATCATTCTTTGCCTGGGTATTTGAAAGACAACGAGTATATTCTGGGCCATTACAGGTCCGAATGGCCAATGAAGCAGGCCTTACTCAGTGTTTTTACCATTCACAATGAGACCCTCAATGTTTGGACGTAAGCATTTCTTTTGTGCTTTTGCTCCCCTCCCATTCATTAATCTTTGTTTCTGTGGAATAAGTGTGACCTTGTTTTGTGATTTGGTAATTTTGGTTGTGTAAAGATGCCATTTTGTAACATTTGAATTCTCTCTCTTTTTTCGCCTATAATGTAATAAGATTTTGTATTTGATTTTTCTTCTTTCTCCTGCTTTTTCCCAAACTGTATACTTGATTATAGCCATTTTACAGTTGTGAATAAGTGGCGAGAGAGTGTCTAGGGTAGCGATCTTATTGTAACTATTTGGAAAAGTGCTTGGTAATAAGCATAAGGGGATCTAACATTTTGGCCTGTAAGAATCAGGTTGTTTACTAGAAAAGGTCACTAATGGCCACACATGATCTCATATCCTCTAGCCACTAATGGTCTTTTAATTTTCAATTGTATGTTTATTGAAACTGTAAGATCTATCATGGCCATATTTAGTATTTCCATCTCATCCTCGTAACGAAACTTTGGATTATGATACTTTTCTCTGCTAGATTGGGGGCAACTGAAGCTGAAATAGTGGTCGTGTTTGTGTGGTTGTGAGTATTTTCGTCAATTAGTGATGTAAACAAAAGTTCAGGAATTGTTAAGAGTTCTTGGGTAGCTCAAAGATGACACGGAGTATTTAAGTGCCATAAATCTTGTTGTGACCACAATCTATTGCCCTACTCAATTCAATGCTCCTTCAAGAACTAATGCCATTTTCGGTGTGATCACGTGCACTTCAATGCTGGACATGTTAGGTATTCATGATATAGTCTCGAGCTCGAGTACTGGGGGACATGACTGTTTTTTCTTTCTTTTTTTCCCAAAAAAAAAAAAAAAAAAAAAAAAAAAAAAAAAAAANATGTAGTTAGGAAACTAATTATGCACGTTTTTTATGCACCCTGTTTGAGATCAAGAAGTCGAGTTGCAACATATATAGTAAGCAATGGCTACTAAAATTGTTTCGCGTGGTTCACTAAAAAATATGTTCTGACAAGTAGTATTTAAGAGAGAGCAACGGTGACTAAGAATGCATGCAAGGTGACTTCTAAAGGATTAGTGGGGTAGCTAAAGTGCATGTAATATGTGGTACACTTGGTATACAGGTTACTTTATTCTTGGCCATTGTTTTCTATCAAGTATTGATTAACTCTAATTTAAAAATGAGAGGTTAAAAAGTTTGCATGAGTTTGGTTAAATATTTTGAAAATCATAAGCAAAAGATACTTTACCTTATCAGAAGTCACGCTTCTACGATCTGTTTCTCATGCGATGGCTACTTTCACAATGACCATTTTATATATTCTTTATTTAATCGTCGTGATTTTTATATATATATTGAACTTCGCAAGCATGATTCATCATCTGCAGGCACTTGATAGGGTTCTTCTTATTCCTTTCCTTGACCATTTATACTGCTATGATGGTTCCAAAGGTTGTGGACCTACATAACTTACCCAACGTGCTCAAAAAAGCAGAGTTTCACCAATTACGAATGGAGCTCACAACTTGTATCCAATACTTGCCACACATGTCTGATTTCCAAAGACTTCGAAAGGGGTTAAAAACTTCCTTGCATACCATGGACTTGATACCATCCTCGACTGATTTGCATATCATGGAACTTCTCAGAAACTGTTTACCAGAACGTCTTTCCCACAGTAACCACACCGATACTTGTGTTCTGGTATTTCTCAGTTCCTTTATCCAATTCACTGTTCTCCATCACGTGGTTTACTCTCTTTCCATTCGTCATTTTGGCAAAATAGGGTTGTGAATTGGTGTGATTAGTTCAATGTTGACGTTTTCCTAGGTTCAAGTTCAAAAGAGCAGAAGTTAATATCCTTGTCCTACATTAGTTTGTGTGATGGATTTGATAGTAGTTTTATATGGATACAGTATGAATTTTATTGAGTTGGACTAACCATTTTAATAAATGCGAAGTCTCTCGGTTTGCTTGACAATGAAAATTATTCTTTACATTATAATTCCAGAACATGTAAAAACATGTTTGCTCGCTCAATTTTTTGCAGAGTAGCATGAAGGATGACGTGTCAAACATAGTAGCACCATTGATGTCAAGGCCAATCACACGGTGGCCATTCTTCGCCTTCATGTGCGGGGCGATGTCTTGCTTGTTAGCAAGCAGTGCATGCCACTTGCTCTGTTGTCACTCCGAACGCCTATCCTACATCATGCTTAGATTTGATTATGCAGGAATATCCGCCCTTATAACAACCTCCTTTTATCCCCTTGTCTTTTATTCATTCATGTGCTATCCTCTCTTCTGCAACCTGTACATAGGATTCATCACAATTTTGGGTATAGGTACGATATTAGTATCCCTTCTTCCGGTTTTCCAAAGCCCTGAGTACCGTAACTTTCGAACCATGCTGTTCGTTGGGATGAGTCTATCAGGTGCAGCACCTATTCTACACAAGATCATTTTGTTCTGGAACCAACCGGAGGCGGTCCATACAACATTTTACGAAGCCTTGATGGGCACATTCTATGGGATCGGAACACTTGTCTATGCAACGAGAGTGCCAGAGAGGTGGATGCCGGGAAAATTCGATATCGCCGGGCATAGTCACCAACTTTTCCATATAATGGTTGTGGCTGGTGCTTATACACATTATCGTGCTGGGCTCGTTTATCTCAGGTGGCGCGATCTCGAAGGATGCTGATATAATTTCTCAATTCTGTCTTATCTTTGTATTATGTAAGGCAAATGCTGGTAATGACCTCGCAAGTGCAATTTCTTGTGAATCTATCACAGCATATGACAGAATTAAACCATGAAACAGAACAAGTGTAGCAAGTATCGTGCTAAAAGAGTGATCAAGCGGAGTTTAGTAATCTTTCATTTCATCAAAAAATTGTTCTTTTATTTTTAAATATTTTCCTTTTCTCTTAAAAAAATCATTAAAATCTATCAGGAAATTATTTTATCAAATAATAATTTAACTATTATGAGACTGTCTCGCGTGCAATATACTATTTGTCTTAGGCGAAATGCGATCAATTGTGATAAATGAAATTGATTTAGAAATTATCTGTATATAAAAATCAAACATTTATTTGATACGAACTATTACAGATCTAATTCTCCTCGATATTACATACCCATTTCTAATTGCTTGGTTTAATTCATTTACCTGTGTAGTTAATTCCATTATTATGTGAGCTAACTACAGAAACAGATTAATAATAATTTTGTAAGATCAATCTATTTGTCATTGTTATCAATGATTGGCAGGTACAGACATACCTTTGTTTTTGTCGGAATTTTTTTTTAAAATTACTATGAGATTACATTATATATATATAATTATTGGTTCTTGAAATTGGCCATTAGTCCCCAGCCGGCGTTTTTTTTGTGTTCAGTCCCTGAGAACTTTTTTAGTACCACATTTCCACATGAAGTGTACCACATTTTGTATGACATAGTACCACAATTTTGTTGGTAGGGAGTGAACCCAAAAAAATATTTTGATCGAAGATTTTTCATCAACTTCCTGTTATTGGTTTGTGGTGATAATATTTTAATCCAATAAAATAACTTTCCCACCCTAATGCAAATTATTTATTAGAAGGAACTCGACAATAATTTCACTGGTGAGTCCAAATTGCATTTGGATAGGTTCGAAAGGGTTCTGTTTGACGAAACGTCAAAGCATTTTCTTATTAATAAAGCTTAAACAAAATAATAATTAACTAAGTCAAAAACTCCACTCTTTCAATAACATTTGATTTGATTTTGGACCATCACAAAATTCCAAAAAATCAACTCCATGATCTCTACCCGATGCATGAATATTTNTATATATAAAAATATTGCTTTTATGAATGTACAAACTGCATAGTGTGAGATTATAGGATAACTACTTCACTATTTAATTGAGTCGTGTCAAAAAAATATTAATAATTAAAATTTTAAATTGTATAATAAGCACAAATGTACCAATAATCAATTAACCAATGTTGATCTAAGAATTATTTCAATAATTAGTGCTTAATAACATATACTATTTACCCGATTACCATGTATGTTAAGCCAGTGTTATTATTTTCAATCATTCGGCCACCCTTTTTAATGCCACATTTAAGTTACATAGCATTATATGATTATGAAGGCTCATTTTTTCAGTTCATTGGATTTATTAATTAAGAATTAGTGATATTTATTATGTCATTATTAGTCTCAATTATACATGTTTCTTTCTTTTAGTATTCAAAATATATATTTCAGTTTCTTTATTTAGTAGCATTTTTATTGTTTTTTTTTTTTTTTTACAAATACACCTACAATATTTTTTTGAATGAATTAAATAAATATAAAATATGAAATTTTTTTCTAAACTTTAATTTTCCAATAAATTTTTCAATCTGTGTGAGAACTGAGAACACATGCATTTATTTTTCAAGATTTATGAAAGTTTAAATATATCAAATTATAGGTAATAAGATGTTTAGAGTAAAGATACGACATGTACCTTTAAAAAAAACTTTAATTTTATAAATGAGTTGTTTTTATATTTCTGCAAGATCCGGAGAAGGAACAAATGGCTCTGCTTTATTTCATTCCTGCTGATCAAAGCTTGAGGTGTCAGTTCCAAAGATCTAACGTACGTCCATCAGCGCATTGAAATCTGAATTCACTGGCCCCAATTTCCAGTACTTCGTATTACACTAGCAACAACCGCCATTAAAGAACCTTCAACCACCCGCTTTCTATCTCCAAGTTCCTTTCGTCACTGGTCACAGTCAAATACCACTTGTTTCAAGTTCCCTTCAGCTGTTTTGGAACTATTCATAGACTATATACACAGGCTCGGACAAATCTTTGGGTGAATACAGGGGATGGTGACGCATTGATTCAGAATTCAAGCTGGTGGCAAGCCGAGTTTCATCGCTAACAGACGAAATTCACCGCGATCGATGACGCGTGTTTTGGAGGATTGGGCTTAAATTCAGTGGCTTTTATTGGTTTATAATGGTGTTTTCGGAGGTCTCCCAGCTCCATAATCTCTCGATGGCCAAGTATAATGCTCGGAGCAGGGCCGTTTCGTTTCTTTCCGATACATTTCTCATGGTTGGCGCTTCCATGGTGGCTTTCTTAACCATCTGGGCACTGTGGTCTTTCTTCAGCCCGAATGCAAAGCAGACTCCGGCTTTCTCTGCTGAGTTAGACGCTTCACACACCTCCAGTACCGCTGCCTCTTCCGTGAGCTGCGTCGATTATGTTTCGGGACCTAACCTCCGCCATGATCCGCCGGATCAGAACTTCTACGATGATCCTACAATAAGATATACAATAGACTCGCCGCCGGTTAAGAACTGGGACGAGAAGAGAATAGAGTGGCTGAAGCAGCACCCCACGTTCGCCGCCGGAGTGCAGAACCGGATTCTGATGGTGACCGGGTCACAAGCGACGCCGTGTAAGAATCCCATCGGAGATCATTTACTCCTAAAACTCTTCAAGAACAAGGTGGATTACTGCAGGCGGCACGGCATCGACATTTTCTACAATAACGTGCTCTTCCAGCCGAAGATGTTCTCTTTCTGGGCCAAAACCCCCACCATCAAAGCCGTAATGCTCGCCCATCCCGAAGCCGAATGGATCTGGTGGGTCGATTCTGATGCCGCCATAACAGACATGGACTTCAAACTCCCATTAGAAAGATACAAGGACCATAACTTCGTACTCCACGGCTGGCTTAATTTAATCTACGAGACGAAGAGCTGGACCAGCATCAACGCGGGTGTGTTCCTCATCAGAAATTGCCAATGGTCGTTGGATTTCATGGATGTCTGGGCCAGCATGGGTCCACAATCACCTGAGTACGATAAATGGGGAGAAACCCTGAGCAGTCTTTTCAAAGACAAGATTTTTCGAGAATCCGATGATCAATCCGGCTTAGTTTACTTGCTATTGAAAGAAAAAGAGAAATGGGGAGGCAAAATCTACGTCGAGGATGAATATTACTTCGAAGGGTATTGGATGGAGACTCTTGGCGCATTCGAGAATATCACAGAAAAGTATATACAAATCGAGAAGGAGTCGCCATTGTTGAGGAGGAGACACGCAGAGAAAGTGAGCGAAGTCTATGCTACTGTGTGGGAGGAGTATCTCAAGGGAACTGGATATGGAAGAGGAAGTTGGAGAAGGCCGTTCATCACTCATTTCACAGGGTGTCAGCCGTGTAGTGGGAATCATAACCAGATGTATTCTGAGCAGACTTGCGTTGATGCAATGCAGAAAGCTCTGTTGTTTGCAGATAATCAGGTGCTGAGGAATTATGGGTTCGTACATTTGGATTTGTTGGATCCCTCGGCGGTGAATCCTCTGCCATTTGATTACCCTGCTTGAGCTAGTGGAAAATCTACCAGTTTGTTTGATTTTTCTTCTTTTTCATTTCCTCTCGGGGGAAAATGATATATGATTTCGTTTGAGAAATAAGAATATACGTACATATATACATGTGTTTGTTACATTTTATTTAGTCATATTCTCGTACTGATTGCATATACATATCTCATTGAATTTATACGTAAAGATCTGGACACACAGGTCAGATCGCTTAACCACCTGCTAGTATCGAACTATATCCAAATTCCTTGAACAAGTGCTAGCATATGTGTAGAACCACCTGCTAGTATAGAAATATCCAAATTCATGAGGGAAATGTTTTAAAAAGACGACTTTATGTGATTTAATAAATGTAAAAACGTTGCCCTCTCTACTTCTCGGAAGGAAGAGTATTAAATGAGGAAAGTATCGAGGGTAACTTTGGTTTTTTCTTCAAGAGTGAATTTAGAGAAGTAAATTAAAATATTTTTTTGTATTTGAATATTTCAAATATTTTATTGTAATTCGAAAACGATTTAACACAAAGGCGGAAGTATCTGAAGTTCAGGCATAAATTTAATTCTTGATAATTTTGAATTCATCTTCTATCAGTTGAGTACTTGTATTAATAAATGTGGTGGATGATTTTTTGAAATGATATAATTCTTGGGGATAGGTTATTTTGTATTTATAATCGATATAGCTCTAATATTGGGAGTGAACCAAGTATATATATATATATATTTTTTTTATGATCATTTTCCACAAACATAATCATACAACATTTTTTTAATTACATGGGGTGAGGTTTTTCGATATCACTTAAAATCAAATCCAAGTCTCCCAATAGTTATTACTTCAAATCAAATCAAGCATTTTCCATATTAGAGATGTTTATGTTATTGCAACATGAGCCGAATGGCTATGCTAACATTCTCATTATTATAATCTTTGGTGCTATACTGAATGAATATTGCATGATTGGAATTTGGAAGATAAACAAAGGTCATGCACTATTTCAACAGACTTCCCAACCAAACATTTGAGTAACTGATAGCGTTCCCTATGGTGAATTCAATGTGGCCACCCGTGTGTCTGATGGGATTATAAAATTTAAACTACCATTGTGACTCACGTGAATTAAATTATCAGATTCATATCAACTTGCTCTTCCGTAGACATGTTCTATGCAAGCATGGTGCCTTCCAGATACTAAAAGGCACATATTTTGAAACAAAAAATTGAATATAAGCGAGAGCGAAATGCAAGATCTTCAAACTTAGAGCATTCATTCGCCCCCCTTAGCCGAGCACAAAACCAAGCTGTCCAAGCATCTCAAAGATACAGACAATTTGATATTGATTCAGATGGAAAAATATTGAAAACCATAAAACTCAAGAGAGAAATCAACTGATAACGATCCTGGTATCAGAGTCTTCAAATCTTTGAGCACCTTAATTTACAAAAATCGACCACATTGCTTTAATTCAAGCTACATTATCATTTCAGAATGATGACATGAATGTCCCAGGCCAAATTATGATGTCGGGTCAGAATATACCACAACAATAGTCGGTTTTGCGCCAATTAACGGTTATTATGAAACCATGGCATTGGGTTCATTGACATCTCCCTCTGCTGCTGGCACCTCACTGAACATGTATTGACTTTGATATTCCATTAAATATTGAGTCGACCTCTTGACATCAAAAAATAGCTCGTATACTCTGCTAATGTCTTCAATTTCTACAAGCTTTCCCTTCCGTTTTAGGCAGGCCAACGCAGAGGAAGTGATTAGGTTAATAGCATATCTCAAAGAAGTATTCTCTCCAATTTTCGTCAACAAAACCTTAGCATCTTCTGACATTTCTACATCTTCCTCTTGGCAACGGATGTCCAAGATTTTTCGAATATCATCTGCCGTATATGGTTGTGTAGAGATGATTAACAGGCGATCAAGAAAATCAATCGGAATACCATGCGGGGATCTGTAGTTTGTTCCTCGAATAGAAGTAATCCCTCTGTTGGTGGCAACAACAACTATAGGTGCCATATCATTTTCCAATGCACGGTTCAAGAAGGAAAAGCACTCAATGTCAAGCATGTGAACTTCGTCAATAAAAAGTACACCTGGCACAATTTCCGCTTTTCCTTCCTCCCTCCACTCAGCAACCTTTGTATCGATTTGTTCCCTAACTTCAGCCCGAATTTCACCGGTATCACCAGTGAACAAAGCTAAAAAACCCTGAGTTCTGAATTACGTGTGTTAGAGGTTAAGAGCAAGAGAGGACCATTATCTTAAAACAGACAACAAACTCAAGTTATTCAAGATAAAGTAGACAGATGACAATCTTAAAACAAGACCAAGAGAGGACCATTTTCGCTTATGGAGTTCACTACGCATGTCTAGTTCCTGTTAACAAGCTATCTGGTACAATCGGATAGATATCAACCACAGGAATCAGGCAAACTGCAGGTGTGGCAGATGCCAAAAAGTAGACTGATGAAGGTAGCCAAGTAAACAACTTCACAATGGAAACCAATGTATTCTGCTCGTGCACATGCATATGCCATAAAGTAGCATGTGAAGCAGGCAAAACCAATAGCAAATTTATGAAATGTCACAGATTGAGTTTCCACAAAATTAAAGCTAATGCCAAATCCTCTGCTAAAAGCAATGTATTTTTTCTCTATTTCTTCTACTCCATTACATTTGCGCAAAGAATGTGACTAATCTAGCTTGTTGATGTGTACCAAGTAATTCCATACAATTTCTTTAGCTTAAATTCAGATATTAGCTCGGATATAAAGTAACACTAACAGTACGTGACTTCTAAGGGGATTCTTTGTACAGTTATATTTCGATTGGGCGAGCGCATATCCAACTTACAAGATAGAAACAATGTACACAGGAAAAATCTCAACCAAACAAGGCACATAAGAATGAGCCAGTGACTTCATGACATTAAACATATAAATATTTAATTTCCATTACCTGCTGTTGATTACATCTATCTCGTGAAGGGTAACGCAATGCACAACCTCCTTCCTCTTTTGCAGCTCCCCGTCCGGGCACTGCACGAACTTGGTTTGCGCCCCCATGGCATCATAATCCCGCGACCTCGAGAATGATCTACCCAGCTTCGATATTTTCCCAGATGCCTTGTCAATGGCAATCACGTCTCCACTCTGCACTTTCTCCTTACCCAACGCCTCGATCATCTTCACCCCCAAATCATACACCGTCTCCATCTCCGTCGTCTTTAGGGTCAGTTTCCCGGTCTTCGAAGCGGCCCCCGCCACCGCAGGGCGGTCAATTTGTACCTCGACCACCTCACCTTCAATCACCTCAGTTTCCTCCTTAATTCTAACCCCGATAGCCTTCCTGAAGGCCTGCATCAGCGCCTCAGTTTTCGACATCTCAAGGGAAAACAGTTCACTTCCAGCAAGCATAGCAAAAGGGGTTTCTTGGCCAAGGGATTTGGCCATGCCCATGGCGATAGCGGTCTTCCCAGTGCCGGGCTGGCCAGCTAGGAGGACAGCTCGGCCAGCAATTTTTCCTTCCTGAACCATTTTAACTATGACTCCGGCAGCTTTACGAGCGGAGGTCTGGCCGACTATACCCTCGGAGGAATATCGTGGTTCAAGGGCGGAGTCGAGGCCCAGGCCTCGGATATGGGAATGAGCTCCGATTCTTTCAATTCGGGTCAAATCTCGCATCTCGGAAAGCTTGATTTCCGCCATGTCGAAAATTGTACAGTACCGGAGGAGAGGAGGTAGAGATAGGACAGGGGTTTAGGATTTTGGTCTTCAAGACACCAATATATAGAAGCCCAATTGACCCATTTCAAGCCCATTTATCATCTTATGAAAACCAAACAGCTTTCGACACACCATGATATATGAGCCCAACTGGCCCATTAGTTCAAATGTTCAGTTAAGTTCGTTCGACTTATTTATTACTTGTTTCGTGAGAACAGACTCAATTCGAGTTTCAAAGCTAATTGGGATCTCTCTCAGAAATATTTGCATAATATAAACCGAATGTTGTATTAGAATCAAGTATTTACTGCCACAATTCTTAAATAAAAGCTAGTAAAACCCCGAACGTTACTCATTTCATGCATAGAAAAATAACACATTACACCTCCGGCCTGGATCATACTCGTTTGTATTTAACATCCATCTCAAAATCATCATCGCCACTCGCGATTGTGCTTCTTCTAGGAGCCGCGAAAGCTTGTACTATTGGGGTACGCGACAACACTTGTTTCATCAATCTGACCTATCGTAACCGACTGGCTATGAGGCGCAGGTGCTGCCGGGCCACCTCATCTGCCCATCGGACTAGGCCTTCTCGAGCACTCGTATGAACTTGTACTGTAACTCGAATTCGAGGAGGCGAGGCTTATGCTTCTAGGCAAGCTCATGCAGCTGCTGTAGAACACATGCATGCCCCAGCCGCCCGACATGTTTTGTAAGCACAGATCACAGACTTTGGCTAGAATCTTGATTGGCCTTCTCGTGGATCGAATCAATATGCTTCGTTTCTGATCCTTTAATCCCATTTATTTTTTCTTTGGATTAAGTGATGCGATCATGGTAGGCCAAGCTAAGAGGAAGGCGTGGGACCCTTTAGAATTGCAGGAGATACCAATCACAAGGGGGCGAATGAAGAAATTCAAAGACGCATTGAATGGACTCGTAAGCAATCGGGGAGAGCTTGCAAGCAAGGAACCAAGTCCCGAGGGGTTCGTGATTCACGGGAGTAAGTTTGGGAGTCGGTGGAATGCGGTTCAAGTGCTAAATTATGAAGATAATGACTTCGGACCAGAAGCTCACGCGCTAGGACGGTCAAACTATACTGCTCCAACGCGCCATGTACTGCTCAAGAATTGAATTCCAGAGAGCTCCGCGCTAGGACGGCCAAACATTACCGTCCCAGCGCCCCACACACTGTCCGAAGTGCAGAATTTCAGAACGCTTCGTGCTAGGGCGACCAAACTTTACCACCCCAGCGCACCTGCCTGCAGGAAAATCCCTAGTTTCCTAGTTTAGAGTTCAATTTATTTAGGAAACTAGACTTGATATGTAAACATCTATGAACGAAATTTGAAACACAATTCAGATTATTCATTAAGTTTATAAAATAGTTTTGAGTTTTCTCTCAACTCTTTCAAAGCTTTTGCTTTGTTTTCATAATCAAACTTATAGCGTTTGTCGTTCATTTTTCTTATGTCAAAGACGAGTTCTTTGAAGGTTCGTTTGAGTGTCGGTTGTTCTTTGTGATCGTTTATTACTAAACCTTGTAGTTTAAGGGTGAATATCGCGTAATACTTGATTCAAAAGGTCGGGACACACAACAACGATCCTTGTTTGTTATTGAACTGAGGACGCGATTCGAATTTAATCGTGTTTGCTTTTCTTGCATAGTAGGATTCATATAATTAAGTACTTGGAATTAATGAGTGGATTGTGTAGTTTGAAGTGAATGATCAGGATGAATCGAAAGAGAGCATGGTATTTATAACAATAATATTGATTATTGTAATATTCATATTAATTATATAATCAAGTTGCAAATGAGATCGAATATAATTTAAGCTAAAAATGGGGAAAGGGGGGTGTTTTCTTCGGTGTGTGTACCAGCGTGTGCGTGTTTGGGTACCAATTGCCCGAAAGATATTTATTTGAATAAGGAGCAACCTATACATAAATGCATAATAGTTAACTTTTCAAAAATTTGTTATTTATGGTTTGAATTTTTTAAAACAAATATTTTTTTTCTTAATATAAATTATAATGTGCAATAATAAGTGAGATCAAGGATCATACCTGGTGACTTATAGCTATCTGACACTTCAAGTCCTAATTTTAAGACGAGGTTTAGGTTTTATTGTAACAGGTGTTACATTATTTTATTATATTTTTATCAAAACTATTTTTTATATATAAATGTAAATAATTATTACGAAATTTCTAGAATTTCTTTATAAGTATTTCATATATATTATTAATTTAATTAACTTTAAATTTTTTACGTATTTCTAATTTATATATATGCAAATAATTTAATCATTTTACTCGAGCAACTCTGATAAATCACAAACCACACAGATTAATCTGAATCAATTTAATTAAACAAACTATCCATGCATACAACAATTCCTATATAAGGATGATAGTCCAAATAGTCTTATAAGATTGTTCGTTTTCTATTTTTGTCTGATAAATATTTAATTTTAGATTTTGGTCATATAAATTAGGTTATGTTTTGATTTTTAATCAGTTTTCATTGAGGGTTGACACTGAACACATGCATAAACATTTATCGATATCACATTTGCATTTTTCGGCTATATCAACGTTTTATGACGTCGTGTAATTACTTCATGAAAAAGACTAAAATTAAACCAAAATATAACATAATTTTGTGGCCAAAATCCAAACCAAAACACAAAATGAGCAAATTTATAGAACTATTTTGACTGTTTTCACCAACAAATATGCAGTAGGCCAATTATAAATATCTCTTTCAAAATTAACATTGCTATAAATATTGATTGTTGGACTCGTAACCGAAAAGATGAAATACCCATTCATCTAATCCTTTAGTATTTAACATTCATAGTAATATCACGATCAACACTCGCAATCTTTCTTCTTCTAGTTGCTGTGGAGCATATACCCTTCGGATGAACCACCTCCGATTCACAACACTTGTATTCGTCGATCCGACCAATCTGATCCAACCTGCTGCGAGGCGCGGCAGCTGCCATGTCTTGTCTACTCATGGGGTTTGTCCTTCTCAGGTACTCGTCTGAAGTCGTACTGTAACTGGAATTGAACGAGCTTACGCCCACGTTTCTTGGCAGGCTTCCGAGCTGAGGAGTCGGGCAGCTAATGGAGCTGCCATAGAACACATGCGCGCCGCTGCCGGACATGTTTCGGACGTACAAATCAAGGGCTCGGGTCAGGATCTTGATTTGCCCCTTCATGCATCGAAGCATCTTGCTCTTTTTTTTGAATCCCATAATTTTTTCCTATGGATTAAGTAATATGAGTGGATGGTGTAGCGTGATTTGAATGAGAGAAACTGGAGGAGGAGACGTTATTTATAACACATAACTTTGTGCTTTGTATAAAATAATAGTAATATTATTATTATATTTAGTGAATTGGGTCTTATTTATAATATAAATATATAATAATAATTATCAAGTTTGCAAGTGCCAGAAGCTCGGGGACCAGCCATAGACATGTTGGGGATAGTGATGTATTTATTAAAAAAGGAGCAAGAGCAACCCATCCATAAAGGCATTATAGTTGACTCTCTTTTTTCTATTATTTTTATTTATGGCTTGCATCACGTGATTGGAGGAAATATTACAGCAGATATTCACTTGAAATTTAAGGTTCGATTCCAACAAGTGTCACTAGTCCAGACGCAGGTTTCGAAATTGTTTTGAGCCTGAAATTACGAAGAAGACCGTTAGAAGGGGGCTGTGAGGGTGTCCCGGCGTAACTCCTCTGACGCTCAAGTCAGAGACTGATGATATAAAGGGGAACAGCTAAGGGTGCTGCTGAAAAATATTATATTGAATGGATGAATTAAACACTGTATTTATAAGAGAATATCTGGACTTTTGATGAGCATGTCTTTTATTTATACCAAAGATGGTGGGTCCATCCATAAGGTATCAATAGCAATTGTAGATTTTCTCATAATTTTTAAAATTGAAATAGATAAAATTAATTTGTTATTTATTTGTGAAGCACAATATATATAACGTGAAATATTTAAATGGGGTCGAGAATATTATAAACATCTTATTTATTTATTTATTTGTTAAAGTTCCTCGATCATTTACTATTATTATTTTTAGTTAAGAAAAATATTTTAACACACTAGAGTCTCTAATTCGATATCTCATCCCAAACTGTCAAATTTAAGACTTTGGTAGTGAATGATATACAGAGCTATTGATGTTCCTATTGTCATTTAAGTTTGTGACTAGATTTTATGTATACTTCCCAATATCGATATATTTTATTAATAGAGGTTTATCTTGTATCATCTTGAACATGTGGTAAGATAAAATTTAAAATTTTGGTCGAAAAGGGAAAAATGGGTTTTTTTGGCCATTTGAACTTTTTTTTTTTAATTTTGTCCGTGCCATTTGATACATGTCGAAGGTTGAGGCAAGCGCCTCGAACCCCCCAATTTACAAATTTTGTTTTTTTAAAAAAATTAGTATAATATAGTTAACATATGAGCTTATCTCATAAATAATAACTTATGAACAGCGGCTCATGATGAAAACTTGACTCATCGTCTATTTATCTTTTTTTATTCACATTCATAAACATTCACCGAGAAGAGATAATCAATATGAAATATATGTCTTGTAAATTCATGTCAAAAAACAAATCTTTCACTATTCTACGACGATCAAGCTCGTTATCATTTGATTTATCTGTCTATCGATCTGTTTTTGGCGATTTACCCACCTTTGGATGCAAAATTTTTGTGATTTATCAAAAATTATATATGTCGAGATGAGTTTTTTCAAGTTGAATTTGTTGGAATTTATCTTCAATCAACTATGTTACAAGAATGACTAAATGACTTGGTTATGTTATCAATAAAAAAAATATCGAAAAAAACTGATTATGCAAACATAATCAATACTTTCGTTTCCAAAACTACGAGACTAGCAATATTCAAGTGACTATGTACTAGTTCAAAACATGAATTTCATATTTTCTTTAGATAGTCTTGACATTATTAGTAATTATTTATTACATATTGTTTTTGGAAAATATATTTTGTCTATCTTTTATTTCCAAAATTCATGTTATTTATACTATCATATTTATGGATAAAAAATAAATAAATATTATGCTTTGAGAGCACCATTTTTTGTCCACATCTCAAATATAAATTTTTTTAGGTCCGCCACTACATGTCAAATTACTTATCAGCACTCTCGATCTCCTTAAATTTTGATAATGTGAAACGTTAACAAAATTCTTTACATGTGCAATGGGAATGGGATTAATTTTAAAATTTTAATACTCACGGATAGACAGACAGAGACAGAGACAGACAGAGGCAGTGGGGTGGTGGCTGCAACTCCTCCTCAAATTTTTTTTAAAGGGAAGGGTGTTAAAAATAATTTTATTATTATTTTTCATCTCTAAAATTTGTTATTGCCTCTTTAAAATTTTTAAAATTTTTTTTTTGTCCCCCAACTTTGTTTTTCTGCTCCTATACTCAGGGATCTCAATTTTTATTATTTGTACAGTTGGCTTGTTGGTATATACGTAAGTATATCTCTAACTATATTAATGAGCGCAAATGCATCGGTCAACTTTAGTTTTGGATCTCTTATTTAATGTTTCATTGCCCATTCAAATTGCACATTAATTGTATGTATTCCTAACTATAATTCCTGTGTACGTAGGACTCAGCAAACTGGGCAATAATTAACTTTTAAAAAAAATAATAATAACAGGGCAATCTTTAGAAATGTCGAATTTTGGGGACCCTATTTATTTTGTCATCTTCCTATTATTTTCTAAGTGTTGGACCGGTGTTGGATAATACGGAAGGCGCGCATTAACTCGATATAAGAAAATTAGCATCATCAATAACGCATTTCTCATTCAGCATATATATATAAAAACGGTCTCATACATCAATTTAATGATATAAATATTATATTTGGATCACATATAGAAAATTATCTAAATGATTCATATAATTAGAAATTTGACGTTATTTAATTTTTTTAATAGAAAAATATATGTAAACTATATTAATAAATAATGGAACAGTATATATAAAAATCTCACGCTCTTTCTAGCTTCCAAATCTATTTAAAGAAAAAAATAATTTTTTTAAAGTGATCAAAATAATCCATCATTTTTTAAGGTATAAAGGTGATGGATTCAGTAATAACTAATAAGTGGTCATAATTAAAACAAGTATATTTGCACACGTTGTGTACCTAAAATAGTTGATGTAATACAAATTTATATATTTTTATTGATATTTTTAAAACAATTGAAAAAAAATTACTAAAAAATATAAAATAAAATAATACATGATGGATTATTTTAAATAATTTTATAAATGCTTCGGTTTCCCTGGGTAATCATCATCCATCTCAAACAATAACCTACCAACTCTTGCAGTTAAAATATTTTTAGAAAATTTAGGATTCTATCTTAACGAAGAAAGCTCCGTAAATCAGCACTTCTCTGCACCTAATAAGGAGCCTGAGCCGAAATTTGCTTCTCTTAGCCAAAAGTTGCAATCTGCAACAGAGCATAAGCCGCAATGAATAACTTTTTAGATATTTCTATGCTATATTGTAATTTTTTTTATATGATGTGGTGAAATTATAGTATTTGGATTATCAACATTTAACGTCAATTTTCATTAAAATATGAGTAACTCGCATGACATAATGTTATGGAACGTCGACTTGGCCTAATTTTTGTACCAATTTGAAGAGTCAATCTCACACTTAAATTCCTTGTTAAATGGCTTTTTTTATGATAATCTTAATTCCAATTGTAATATCCATGACCGACCTTCAAATTTTGTAACGATACGAATAGGTTGGGCTTTGGGCCACAAGTTAGAAGCTGGGCCTTGTATTGTCCACTTAAATTCGGGTCATAAATTTTTTAAATATTACATTAGTGCATTTAAATTTGTATTTTATCCATGATTTCTATTTACAAACCATGTGTGTGGTGAAATTGTGTGCTAGTATGTATACATATACATTAAATTTGGTGTGAACATGAGATTTAAAGTGTAAATGATCAAGATTTCTCCCAAAATTTGAAGAGTTTCACTTACAATCTCAATACTAAACACACATACGACATGTAATGATTTTTGGAATATGTGGTTCCAATTCCAATTGGAAACTAAACTATGTATATATTTGCAACACAAGTGAATTGGTGGCATATTTCATTTGTGTCAGAATAACTTACTGTCGCGCTCAACACAACTAGGGATGAAAAAAATATCGAATTTTCGGTATATCAAGGTTATAATATCGAAAAATACCGAATTTATCGAAATTTTTTATCCTCGACTTGTTGAAAAGCTGACAGGCTTAAGAAATCACAGGACCTCATATATTGTTGCAAAGATAGCGGATGAAGAAGTCGCACATATTGCAGTTGAAGTTTATTGGTCTTTATTGATGTATTGAATATCCAGACACATGTTGCGGTTGGTATTTATTGTCTTTATGGATTTGTTCTGTATATATCTTTCCTGGTCTTTTTGACTGTCTTGACGGATTTGTTAAGTATTAATAATCATTGATCTTGAAATTACAAGAGAATGAATTTTTTATATATATTTTCGGTATGACGGTATTTTACGGATACCGTACCGACTTTTCGGTATGCCGATTTATATCGAAAAGTCAGTAAGGTAACGATATCATTTTTTTTATACCGGTATTTATACCGTACCGACCACCTCTAAACACAACCACACAAGAATACGGTAACCATCTGTCTGATTCGGAATCGGAACTTGAGGCAAATCGATTCCAGCCTAAATTCATCTTATTGCTGTCTATATAGATATATTGCAGCAAAAACTTGTAACTGGTCCAAAGTATATATAATTTCTGATTCTGAACTTTTTGCGCAATTCACATATGCAGGTTCATGAGAAGGCATATAATTTGGAGTTGTTTTATTTGTTTTTTCGGGAACTCGCAGCCATATTTCGGTTTGTACTGAATAATCATTCGGGCTAACGCAATAGCATGCAAACTGCATTAACCAGATAAATCGTATTGTCATGTGTGACAAGATCAAATTCCTAACTAGTGGTCAAATGCTCAATTATTCTAACAACTCGGACAACCTCTTGAGCATGAATCATCACTGCACAAAACTTTTGAACTGAAGTAAGCAAAACATGACAAATTTCAAGAAATTAAGCATACCAATGATGTAACACACATTAGGCACGCCCCTTAAACTCATGCCTTTATGCTATGGATGGGTGGGATATCAACGAACTCACTATAGGTCCAACATGTATTTCTATCAACAAATTCTAAGATATTTACCATCCATCATAAAATCATCAATACGTATTCTTGCTTCTTCCGGTAGGTGTGCAACTTCTGCTTTTCGGATAAACCACCACCGGCTTGTCGTCTACACCGAAATTGTAACACTTGTCTTCATCAATCCGACCAATCGGAACCGAATGGCTGCGAGGCACAGGCGCCGCCTGTGCTCTTCTTATCATCGGGCTTGACCTTCTGGAGTACCCATCTGAACTCGTAGCACGACTCGAATTTGACGAGCTCACACTGGTGTTTCTCGAGATATTCCCGAGTTGAGGAGTTGGGCAGCTCATGCCGCTGCTGGAGAACACATGCACGCCGCTGCTGGACATGTTTTGAAAGTACAAATGACGGGCTCGGGCCAGAATTCTTATTGGCCCCTTGATGATTCGAATCAGCTTGCTCTCTTTCCGACCCTTGATGCCCATAGGTATTTTTTTTTCTCAACTAATTACAAAGAATTAAGGAGTGAATCGTGTAGTTTGGAATCGGAGGGGAGAAACCGGAGGAGTAGGCTGTATTTATCTCTGTCGTGGACTTTTATCTTTTGGATAAAATAATAACAACAATAATAATAAATATAATATTGTTTGAGCGTAAAATTTTGACCGTAACTTTATTATAAATTCAAATATATTGCATTTTGGCCAATAAGAACATTTATAACTAGAGCATAATACGGTCGGCATTTCCATCTTTTTTTTTTAAAAAAAAAAGATTGCAATTCCAATATTTTTAGTTAGTCCAAAATATCATGATTTATATCTCCAAACCTTCAAGTTTAAAAATAAATTAAAATAATAATAAAAATGATATAAAATTTCATAAAATTAAATGCCTTAAATTACGAATATTTGTATCACGGGCTTGTTGATAGAGCATGCCACCTCCAGCTCATCGTCTACTCCGAAATGACAACACTTGTTTTCAGGGACGGAGCCACCCTTGGGTTAGGATGGACTCTAGCACCATCTATTTTTCTAAAAAAAATTTAGTAGTTTAAATTTGTTTATTTTTTTTCAATCTCATGTTTAAAAATTAAAAATTGAACAAGTCCCACAAACCATACTCCATCACTGTCTATTGGTTAGTTTATTATCATATGTTCTGAAATTATGCGATTTTGTGGTAAAAATTCGAAAAATATGTCGAATATTTAGTTGTGATTATTTGAGTTGCAATAATATTGACTTATGATGTCTATGAATTTTGGAGTTTGAATTTTTACCTTAAAAATCTATTGTTGCATATTTTTAGAATAATTAATTGGTTGAAATATTTGATGATTATTGACGTGCAATTATTATTGGGCTTGTATTGCAATTTTTCTAATTAGAATATCTGAAAATTTAATAATTATGAAATTTGAAAATATTTATTTTTTGAAAATTTTTGGGATTATTGAATTTTTCTAGTTATGTAACTCGGAAAATGAAGAAAAGAAAAACTATCAAATTATTTTTAAACAAAAAAACAGACATAAACAAATAATATCGGACAAACATCAATTACAGTTTAATTTATAGGTAAACAAAATATCGGTTTCAATCAAAATAACATATCGAACTGAATTAATTTGAAAATTTTGTTCAATTTATTTTGAATTTCGGTTTAAATTTTTTAAAATATCAGTTAGTTCGATTCAGATTCAATTTTTAATATCAAACTTCGGTTCACCGAACAAATCGAACTTTTATAAAAAAAAAATTAATATTATTAAATTTTCTAATAAAATTTATAAGAATATAAATATTACAAATTTCTAATAAAATTTATTGGACAATAGAACTAGACTTAAAAATATTTTTTTAATAAATAAAATTTAAATTTATTTAATCTAATTTTTATATTACATTTTTTATTTAAAATATTTTTTAAAAAAAAAGTATAAAATTTCGGTTGATTGTTGTATCTACTTAAATAATAGCTCTTGTCGATTTGGTTGGTTCGGTTTTCGGAGTAAAATTTGGTCAATTCATTTTGTTAAAAAAAAATTAGGTTAATTCAATTTTAGAAATTTTTGTTTGATTTTAACTTAAACTTGTTGCTATCTAACCTGATGAATCTGTCTCCGCCCCCGCTTGTCTTCATCAATACGACCAATTGAACCAAATGGCTGCGAGACACAGGCGCTGCCGGTTTCTCGTCTGACCATCGGGCTTGACCTTCTGGAGTACCCACCTGAACTCTTACTGCGAATGGAATTGGACGAGATCACACTGGTGTTTCTTGACAGGCTCTCGAGAGTTGAGGATTTGGGCAGGTCATGGCACCGCCGGAGAGCACATGCACGCCGCTGTTGGACATGTTTTGAAAGTACAAGTCACGGGCTCAGGCCAGAACTCTGATCGGCCCTTTCATGCACCGAATCAGCTTGCTCTGTTTCTTACCCTTGAAGCCCATAATTACTATACATTTTCTTGGAATGAAATATTTAGAATTGAAGGAGTAGATTTGTAGCTTGAACTGCATGGGAGAGGTGACGGTATTTATACGTGTGTGGACATTTCTTGTTTGGATAAAATAATAAGGATAACAATATTGTACTGATTATATAATGTTATATTTTATCATTTTCAAGTTGCAAGAGAGGATAAAGGGAAAAGAGTGGGGTGTGTGTGTGTTGGGGAGGGGGGGGGGGGTTGTTCTTTTGGGGTGTGGACCGATCATGTACGTGCATATTGTTTTGACCGTAAATTTTAGAGTAAATTCAAATATATAATCTTAGCACATTGCTGCCAAGTGCCAACATCAGGCGAATTTGCTCACAATCATCTGGTATTTCACTGTGGCATGGCTCAAGGACAGCAAAGATAAATACGCGTATTAATGTGTATGATAAACATGAAAAGTACAAATTTTCAGGATGCTATTTTTCTCTCTGTCAAAAAATTACTCTCCGGTATGCTTTCTATATAAATGATATTAATATTTTTCATTGTGGCCTTGAACATATATAATATATGATGACATAAAGACCAAATCGGAAAAAAATAACTTACACGAAAAAAATTCACATTTCACCCTTCTAATAATTAATGATAGGTCTTAGCGTTACAACTTAGTTTCATTTCCACTTTTAGAGTAATAACTCAATTAATCCATTCGGTCGATGGAGTGCAGAAATGTTCAGTGACTTATCAGCAACGATCGTCACCATATTAACAATATTCAGTAATATATATATCGTTGCTCCGCCGAGAAAAATGCCAAAAAAAATGCAAAAGAAACCTAGCAATTGCATTAAAATCATTTTTGAAATCTAATTTACGCTAAATGTATTATCGGATCAATTAACCTAATATCTCAATTTCTTTCAACTCCTCGACAAAGTAGTATTGTGGAAGAGAGAATATAAGCTCTAGAAGCCTCATGTTTAGATCTGAAAAGTTAGCATATCCATCCATAATTAATATATGAATTATGAGAATTCATGCACGACCGAAGCCTAGAAATCAAGAAATTGTCAACAAACCTAACGTCAACCACATCAATAAATGTCACAATAATAGTGGTGTACGTTGGTCAAATTTTGCAATCGAATTGCCGACGCTTAAGACAAACTAAATAGTTGAATCCGAGCCCATTTTTGTATTTATACCATTTGTTTCATTTATTTGAAGTCAAATAATTGAATTGAATAATGTATCCATGCACTATATATAGAGCTCCGAAGTATCTGGAAAACTTCATCAAATATTATCAGTTCTATGATTTATCAAACACATATATTTTAAATAAGTAAACCCTCAATATCATAGTTTAATCCGAGTAAGAACAATTAATGGATTCTTCATCTTCGTATGATTCTTATTCATCAAGTTCTTCATCAGTCCAACTTAACCCTGAATATCATGAACAAGAAAGAAAGACCGGAAAATTCAGGACGGATTTCCGTTCATCGCTCCATTCGGTTCGTAAGCACCCCTCCAAGAATATCATGAAGAAACCCATCGCACCATTGCCGCCAACCCCACCAAAAATCTACAAGGTTGATCCCCTTGCCTTTAAGGATGTCGTTCAGAAGCTGACGAGTGCACAGGAGTTCCAGCCATCGCGGCTGCAGGAGGTGGCGCCGCCCCCGCTCAGCCTCACTCCGCGACATGCTCATCGGCTGGCCGTGGTGCCATTATTGTCGGAAGAAACGCAACGGAGATCATTTGATAGTGCTTTTGGGGATCTCAGTCCGCTTGGGTTCAGCTTGTCACCTGCATCCCTTGATTGGCGTTCGTCTTTTATCTTCGGCCCAGCAACGATTTCTTCTGTGGAGCCAAATTCAGTTCTATAATTAGGTTTCTTGATTCCTCGTTTTTAGATAATAAAAAATATATAATTCGCTCTTGTTATAACTATTTATTTCATTGCCCTGTCCAGATGTGGTGGAAATAAAAGTCAATCAAGTGCAACTGTTACTATGACGTAAAAAATGTGCGTATTTATTTCATGTTTAGTTATCGAGGTGGTCATCTTTGAAGAAAAATTAAAAAAAGCGGGTGTTCTATAATAGGAAAAATAATAATTTTGATATAAAAATAATATTTTTATGGATTTTGTTGGTAATAGATTTGTTTCTTGAAATTAATTTGTAAGACAATTTCATAAGGATTTTTATTCCAAAATTGAACTAACTATTAGGAAAATGATTTTTTTTATCCAATATTAAGTTGTCAAAGTTTAGTTTTGGAAAAAATAAAATTTAATTTTCGATTATTTTGATCAACTTGTATCTGACAAGTTATCAATTTTTTATGTCACGTCAGTATTTTCGGCGTCACATTGCAATAGAAGCAAAATAACCAAAAGAAGCAAAATAATCAAAAATTAAAAGTTAGTGCTCCAAAACCAAATGTTAAAAACTTAGTTGAGCTAAACCAAAATTAATCATGTTAGTGAATCAAAAACTATTTTTCCTTTGAGTAGGTCTCTTGTGAGACGGTCTCGGTAGGACCAATTGCTTGCCGCTTTACCAAAAGCTATAGTTGGTGGTAATGATGCAACTCAAATCTTTTAAACCGCACAGCAGCTCAAGCACCACGGTTCGATCGCTCTACCAAGCAGGGACAATTATTGCACCCAACAATCTCCCTCCCAATAATTGCACTCCTTGCAATCAATGAGAATCGAATCTGTGACCTTTGCTCTGATACCAATTGTAGGACCGAGCACTTGCCACTTTACTAAAAACTATAACTGGTGGTAATGGTGCAACTCAAATCTTTTAAACCGCACATCAGCTCAAGCACCACAGTTCGATCGCTCTACCAAGCAGGGACAATTATTGCACCCAACAGTTTCACGAATTTTTATCTGTGAGACGGGTTAACCCTACCGATATTCACAATAAAAAGTAATACTCTTAGCATAAAAAATAATACTTTTTCATGGATGACCCAAATAAGATATATGTCTCACAAAATATGACCTGTGAGATCGTCTCACACAAGTTTTTGTCTTTCCCTTTTCAATTTCCCAAAATCGGATTAAATGTGAAGTAAACTATTGTATTGTATTAATATTAATTTTAACTGACTAGAGGACCAAGACTCTTTTTATATAAACTTACAACACCGTATTTTGAATATTTCACAATTTTGGAAATTTGTATTTTTTTAAAATAATTTTGGTCTCTATGTTGTCGAATTTCAGTAATCGTCTTCTATCTTTGTTTTTCCGTGTTGTTGCAATTTTAATATTTCTATGATGTTACATTGATGTTATACATTAATATGATGCCGATGTGGCGCCACATAGTGTTGATGTATGTAATTTCCTATTAATATTCTTGCAAGCAAAATGATTAAAATTGCCATATATTAAAATATACTTAAATAAATTAAAAAGATGACACAGGTGATGACGATCACAAAAAGAAAACATACAAAATCAAAATTACAACTTCCTCTCTCGGTTATCTTACATCACATTAACAAATTAATAATAAAAGTCAGGGTGGAGCAAAAACATTCAGTTTTAGAGGTGAAATTTATTTATTTTTAAATAATTAGGTATCAAAGATAAAATATAAATATATATAGTTCATGATATATTGACATGCAAAGTGAGACTATTCATTACATTGTGTTTATATTGTAACAAAAAAAAATGAATTTATGAACAACTTTAATTTAATGTAATGTAAAATAAAAAAATTTAATTTTACAAAATAAATATATTATAAACATTACAAGGAAATTATTAATTTAAAATTTTTGAGCTAAGAAAATAATATCCACGACTCTTCATGTATAAAACTAAGGATTTAACGATAAATTTGTCCTTTGATCTTATTCTACTCTAATTTATTAATGAATTGATTTAATAATCCAATAAATCTCACACTTCTATAGCTCCTTTCAAAATTCATATTATTTATGCTATTTTGTGCTGTAATTTCTTGTAAATATCCAAAATTATTAAAACATTTTTCGGTTTCTAAAAAATTTCGTTATAATTCAGATTTCAGAATTTCTTAGCCTTGACCAAAATTTTATTTAATATTAACTTTCAATTTATGATTCCGAATATCATACCTTACCCATTGACCAAAATTTGGAAGCATCGTTAATAAGATCTAAATCAATATCATATTAGGGATAAAAAGAAGTAAATTAAAATACTTAACATCAAAAATGACAAAATATTTAATAAAACATAATAAAAATGTGCAGTCAAATTGTATAAACTTTGACTTTTGACTTTTGAGAGTGGGCCAGATGAGGTGAGAGAATTATATAAGAATTTGGAGGGATATTAATTTTATAAAAAAATATTATGAAATGATCTCACAAGTTTGTAAGATACATCTTTATTCAACCCTATTATTAAAAAATATTAATTTTATATTAAAAATATTATATTTCAATATGAGTATAAATCAAGTCGATTTATTTCACAAATTTAAATACATGAAATCATCTCATTAGGAGTTAGCATCAATTTTATTAATTCATTTTAAAAATCAACAGTAAAAGTTAAATTTGCAGGTTGCACCCACCCATATCCCCTACCTCTCCCATAAAACTTACAAAATATATTTTTTTGTTATTGACTTTGTTTTAATTTTTTTCTTTCATCCTAAGAATAATCAAATTTTGTTCTTAGTAAAATATATTAATTTTAATATAACTTTTCGTCATTTTTGTAATAGTGTTGACATGGTAACAACTGTATTTGAATATGATATAATGCCGTCATGTCAATAATATCTAATATTTTATCATTAATATTCGACATCATGCATGTCAATATATTGACAAAAAAACTTAATGTAGAAAAAAAATAATTTATTAGATTAAGAAAAAAAAATAACCTCAAACCAAAACTAAAATAAACCAATATACAAGGCGAATTTTATAATTTTCTTGCCTTTGAACGTAGGCTTGTCAATTAACTTTCCATTATTAAAAGGGAAAATATTCCCTCGGTCTATTAAATTATCAAACTTTGATTTTGGTGCATTAATTTTTAATTTTCGCTTATTTTGTTCTAATTGTTGGCGTGACGCCGGACATGCCAGCATTTTTCAACTCCACATAAGTAATTTTTGGTGTGACGTGTTAGCACTCTAAATAAATATGATTAAAATCCAACAAAAACCAAAGTCACCGTGCCAAAACCAAACTTTAAATATTTAGTTGATCAAAATCTAAAATAGGACAAAAAATATGTATATAACACAAGAAATCAGCAAACTAAATAACTTCATCGTTAATTCACCTAATTCACCGAATTCAGTAGCAGGATTAGTGACTGAGGCCTATTTATGTTCCAAATCCCAACTTTATATTCGATTAAAATGTTAATAAAGTGTTGAAAAAAAATGACAAATAAAGTGGATTGCATATGTTAAAAAATAAATACAGTAGATTGTGATTTGAGAACACATTATTGCTGGTAAAAAAAATATCCCTCATAAATAAACCTTGGCCTGCCCATTTTTACATGGCAATGGCCGATCATGAACTGGTGAATGCTCACCTTTCATGGGTCTAAAATTGCTTGAAAGCCGCTCCAGCTGTTCCCGCAGAAAGTTTCCCAGTGAAAATTGTGGTGTTCTTCTTCCGGTATTGCTTCTGCTTGTTTCTGGGGATGTCGCCCCGGGGGACGATTCAGAAGATGTGTTAACGACAACAATGGAGCCTCCGATTTCTTGAGTCACCATTTCCAGGGTTTCTGGATGTACTTTTTGCCCCGACATGTCTTTCACGTAGAATGTTCCGATTGCTTTTTCACGTTGAGTGCCAATCTCAGCCCTAGTTATTGATAATCCACTCTCTCGGAAAACTCGAGTGACGTCCGATAGCAATCCCATTCTGTTTCTTGCGCAAATATCCAGTCTTATTCCCTGCCCAGTTATCAAGCAAACTAATTGTTAGCATATAGAAAACGACTCGAATAGGTTCGGCTAGCACTTAGAAAATGCTAATAAGTTTTGAGTGATAATCCCATCTAATATGTATGTCGTTTTTTGAGGTTTGAGTTCTTTTCATTGACATTTGTGATCTAACATTGTGCTATATTGATAATGGACAGAACTTAAGAGATGATCTGGAATTAGAAACCGTTGAGTTATTATCAGTAATGTTATCCGTTTTCACATTATGATTGAATATACTTCCATCAATGATAGGTGAGTATTAACCGTTAAAACCGGGCGTACTCGGGTTGGAAATTGGCTTCTTGATTTCCCATATCAATTCCATGAGTAATTGTGGAGAAGATTAATGTGTTTTGGAGTTATAGGATAGCTTTTTTGGGTTTTGGTACACATCTTGATACTTCGCATGTTAAAGAGAAACTTTTTGTGTTATCCTTGTGTCAGTGAAAATTCGATCCTGTACCCGAAGGGCAAAATCCACGGCCCATATGGCAACACATGGGACGTTGGATATAGCAGGTAGTATCCACCTGCTAGGATCGAATTTATCCAACTAAAATGTGAAATAGAAAATGCAATATCAGAAGAATTGTTGGACCACATACATGAGAATTTCTCCTTTCTGTGGCAGCAACCAAACACTGAGTAACCCTTAGCCTTTCAGCTTCAGAATCTAAACTGTATCCTTTCTCATGTCTTACATAGTACTCCTGCAAGAATTTCAAGATTTATCACCTAATGGTGCCCTATTAAAACCAAGAAGGTAGAAAATATTACACACTTTTACCTGGAAAGCAATAGCTTCCTTGGAGCTCATAGCTGCATGGAAGACTACATAGTGCAGATCTGTCAAAGTACAAAGCGTGTCATATAACAACTTAGGCCGATCTCTACACCTTATTGTCACAGCGGAATATCCATTTTCTTTACACTTGTCAATTTTCACATGCGTGCCATAACATTCTTTCTTCTTCTGCCCTTCATACCGGTACACTTGATCAACATCATCGTCATCATTACCACTACCACAACATGAACAGCATTCCTCGTAGTCTCTATCAGCTGCCATCAGCTGGTGGAGCCGTCTCTCTGTGTGGGTTTGACATGTATCCAGGGCAGCCAATCTAACGCTACGCCTCTCGTCATTGTAGTGATGGGCTTCGACGACATTTTCAAGTTGCGTTTGCACTTGGGCCACTCGACTAGGGTCCATGAGGCCACCTTTAGAACTATTGTCTACATAAATAATGCACGCTGCTCGGTTGTTGTGAGTCCATGCCATGGCTGCGGAGACGTCACATCCTAGCTCAGCCAGCGCAGCCGACATCTCGGACATCAAACCTGGCCTATCTATCCCAGTTATCTCAAGAGCCGTGTGTCCTATCCATAGTTGCTGGGGCCTGGAAACTTTCCTACTCTCGCAGATGCCCTGTAAAATTATCAATCTTTGGTTCTGCCCTATCTGCTAAAAATGAGCTAATGTATAAGTAATCGAAAACCAACCTCATGGATGCGATGTATGACACTTTCGTCCGTAATCTTTTTCCCCTTCTGGTCGGTTACATGGAAGACTTGGAAACCCACATGAATACAAACAAACATTTACGCGGCATCCCAGATTCATAACATTTGGATTTTTACAAAAGAAAACATATAACGAGTGGATCAATCTAACTTACCATCCATGAGCCAACCGCCATCAGACGAGACGTATGATTTCAAAATAACAAGTTCAAGATCCGTCAAAATTTGGACGATCTCCAGCAGTATCCCGTGCTTATTAGTACTATCAACCTATGACAATAAAGAACAGAATAGCTAAAGACAGCCTAGAAACTGGGTCCCGTGTAACTGCCAATACTAACCTTCACAAGAGTTAAATCTGGAAAAGTGTCATTGTCAATACGAACCCTGAAAATCCCAAAGCCAGAACATTGCATAAACAAATCTTGTAATATTGTCTCACGAATACATTAAGAATATACTGCAAGCTACAATAACCTTGGTGGATGTATTCTTTCCATGAGTTCTTCAAATTCGGGATGAATGCTCGGTTCGTAAGTAATGTCCATCTTCACGAGATAACTTTTCGGGCAATAGATCACTGAAGAAACTAATTAAATTGATGAAAGTTAGAATTAAGTTTCTAACGATGATTTATATTAGCAAATATACCTTGAGGATAAGGATACAGTGTATTCCTTGTTTTTCACGCCTATTTCTTTTCTGGAAAACAACAGCAATATCCAATTCAATCCTCGTACAATTGCATAGAAATGTGACAAGATTTCTTGAATTGAAAGCAATCCCTCCTTTGAATTTTTCTAAATTTACTTGGATTTATAAAATCCGAACAATAAAAAATTTATCCCTAGAGTAGAACCATATATTTACGAAATATACTTCTTGAATTGCAAGCAATATAAGCAGAAATTGGAATCAATAGATATAAAGTTAGGCCGAAAAACAGTAAAATTCATTTGAAGAAACAACGGTAGATACTCAACATGAGAAATTGAAAAAGGAAAAAAATCAACGCATTTCAAAGGATTTGATTCTTATAAATCAAGAAATATACTTAATTATACCTACCAACCTAAGAAATTTTCAGAGAAATTCATTAGAGAAACAAACCAAGAAACGACTTTAACGTTAATCAACCACGAATTACCTCTGAAAAAAACCCAAGCTGCTCTCGTGTGTGTCACGAAATCGGGACCAAGACTTTTATGGAGCACGTGAAATCTAAAGTTTTGTTGAAACCTAAAATCAGTTCGCAGGAAAAGATCCCATTTTCATTTTGTATCGATCAGCCAAAGGAAAAGAGGGTGACGGGGGGATTCACAACTCGAATTTGACACGTCGTAAAAGACAGATGGCGCAAGAATGCGGCGGCTCGGTCTCGCAAATCGAACACGTTTGTTTTGAGCAAAAGCATGAAATCATTTGTGGGGCTGATAATCGCCCGCAGATATTACGTAGTAAAAGTCAACTACAATTGGAAGAGGTTTTGTCGTTTAAGGAAAGAGCTTTCCGGGGTGTGAGATTTGGCAATATGTTTTCGGTTTGTTTCTTGGTATTTTGAGTGGTTTAGAATTTTTTTATGAAAAAAAAGCACATTTTTTCAGAATATTAGATTAGGTTGCCTTTATTCTTATACATTTTAATTTTATTAAGAAATTTAATTTAACGATGGACTTCAAGTTTATATTTTGAAATATTGGGTGGTATACCATAATTATTAAGGAATATCATCAATTTAGTTATATAAATTGTTTTTTTTTATGTCTTCTAACTTATCAAAATTAGGTCTTAGTCCTATAACTTCGTTTTTTTTTGTCTTAATTAACTGAAGTGATCACGTGAAGCCAAATACATCAACAATTTCCGGTAATATACATCAACATTTTACCGCGTCACACCAGTAGTCCAACGAAATATGATAAAAAATTACAAGCTTAATTCAACAAAACTTTTACAAGTTAAAATGAGAAAATAAAAAATAACAAGACTTGAGGGAGGAATTTGACAACTTTCTCTCATTATTAACACATTTGCTCAAATTAATAGCAAGTGAATTTGAAATTTATCATAATTTAAATAATATCCAATTAAATTAAATGATTCAAAATCATAAATATTAAAATTTTAATATCTCAATTGAAATACAAATTTGGTTTTGGTAGATGATTTCCGTTTTTTGATTGAAACATTTTCACAATGAAAAATATGTGCGCAAAAATCCATTGTAGTATTTTAATCTTTTAAATAATTTTTAAGGTATATTAAACTTTAATCATGTTTTTCATTAGCGACAAATAATTAAAAATAGTGATTGTCTAGGAAATGGACGTTGCCTTTCGTTTTCCCCATTCAATTTTCAGTTTTCTTTAAAAAATTTATTGTCCATTCTTTTTATTAGTGAATGTAAAATATATAGATAAAAAATATTTAATTTCAAAATAAACCGACATACCTAGGTCAAATAATACATCTAAAGCACATAGCAACACCTAATCTTGCATTTCCCCAATCAGAGAAAGGGGTAGCACAAATATAGAGATATGAAGACAAATAGATTGATTATGAAAAAGATGGTTGGAAATTTGAATCAAATTTAGATAGTCAGAACTTTATCTGTGTTCGAATCATACTGAGAGATCCACTGGATATCAGAAATTGTTGAAGAAACAACAAGATCCTTCTTTTGTCCTTTCCAGGCTATTGGAAAAGAAAGAACTGGTTAATATATTCAAGATAATTACGTATTTTACTCCAGAAATATAAGAAGCAATATTCTCCAAATAAAGAAAAACACAGGCACAACCGCACAAAGAACAGCGCTGCTATTTATATATGTGGTGACATCTTGTACCTCAAACAAGAAAATATCAGAAAGCAACCACAGCGTCTAAATTATTTTTATTAAATATAAAAGAACATTATTTATGGTTTCTGTTTTTGGGTATAAATATAATCAATATGCGCAGCAAGGGTCCTCCTCATCAAGCACTCTTCGTCTTCAATCCCTTGGCAGCTATTTCCCGCTTCCCTCTTAGCCTGCGCGTAACAAGTAAAACCCGAACAAGCCCTTAGTTGCGAGTTTCTAAAAAGCGTAAAGCACGACGAAGCATCTTGGACATTTTTACGATAATTTTAAGTCAAATAATAAAATAAAATGACAGAAACACCATAAAATTAAGATTTATAAATAAATAAATTTTCATGTTCTAAAAAGGGGACGCTTGATCTCGATGGAGTGTATTCAAGCTTAAGCGAGGTTTTAGAACACCTGTTAATCGTTAACGCCTGAAAAAAGAATTAAAAGGGCTTGTGTTTTTTTACCTGTTGTTCGGTTTCCACTTGGTTTTCATGAAGCTTTGGCTCAGGACGAGCGGCCATGGATACCGAGAAGGTGGAGATCAGGAGGAGGGCAAATAGGAAAACGGTCGTGGCTTTAGCCATTTTTTAAATCGGATTCTTGAGGGTTATAACTTATAGAATGCAGAGAGAATTGGAAATGGTGCCAATTTATATAGAGTTCTTTCTGCTAGTTTGGAAGGTTGAAAAATGTGAAAGGGTGTGAATCTGGAGGGGTAAATGGGAGATTATGTTAATTTAATGTATTTAAGAGGTGGTGATTCATGTAATAATAAATAAATGTGAATTTGACCGAAGAAAATTATGATAGAAACATTAAAGTTTTGTATTTATTGGCTTGACAATTAAGAAATGATTCGGGTAACAAACATGAAGATTATTTATATTTTATTTTCAATTTTGTCATTCAAAATTTTTGCGATGAGATTCATTTTGTTTTGTATACCATATGAAATACAGATACCGCAGTAAATGGTATCGGCTCTTTTATGATATGGATTAATTTATATTAGTAAAGTATCGCTCTAGAAATATTCCGAAAATCGACGATGAAAATTAAAAATAATTGGGGATAGTTTAGTTAAATAATAATAAAAAAAAAACTTCACCATCAACACCAAAATCAATTATTCTAATGGGACTTTCTCACGTGATATGTTAAAATTATCATATCTGTGTTGTATTATATCAATATCCACATATGATCATATGTGTTGCTTCACGTACAATTCAAATTCTCTCCCAGAAAATTATAATTTTTGTCATGTATGTTTGTTTCTTTGTAATTTGGGCATTCTGTTATGTTGATAATATTGGTTTTTAGTCATGTATATTTGATTTTTTGGTAATTTTAGTCATTTTTCATCGAAAATGTTGACGCACTATACATTTGAACATCATGTCGTCGCTACATTGGGAAAATTACCGCATTGAAAAAAAAAACAATGAACTAAGACTGAAATTCGATTATACAGATGATCAAAGTCGATCAGAAAGAGAAAAAATATAAGACCAAAATTAAATTTTTGTCGCTTCTCTCCCATTAATAAAACCTCAAAATAACCTTTAATTTCGAATGCATATTTAATGGATATTGTCAAGAAAAATATTTCAATTTTGATCTTTAAAAGTGCCCCAAAACAAGCAAGCTGGGCTACCATCTCGCCAAAAATTCGGTTTACATTCACTTTATGTGAATTGTCATGAAGAACAATTGCTTTACAATACTTTCTTACTTTAAGTGGGAAAGACCTTAATTATGGGAGAAGACTCGGTACCACCAAATGGGATTTTGACAAATGTTATTAGTATTTTTAAATATAAACATATTTTAATTGAGTATTAATAATGAGCTCGATTCGAAACTCGATGAATTCTAGCTGAGGTTTTGACTCGAGTCTAGCACGAACTTGATTTCGTGCTTAACTCAAGAAAATTTCGTGCTTAACTTATGTTTCTTGAAGCTCGATTGTGCACATGTTAAAGCTTAACTTTCGACCACCTTTCAAAATTTGAATTTATTTATTCTACGATCAAATTCCGTAACTTAGAATAATAAAAACGAATATTAGTCGTATCGATTAAAATAACTAGCTCGAATGCGACGCGATCTTATAGTACTAACCATGAATTAATGAAATTTTAAAAAACGTCTGTACGCGTAATTAGCATTCTAGAATCATTTGAAATGTACGCGTAATTAGCATTCTAGAATAATTTGAAATGTGTTTAGTATGCATGATTTGTGGATAAAATTCAAAACCATTTTTAGTATTTCGTGTGTCATGTAGTAGCCAGTGAATGACGTAGAAAACCTATCTTTAGGGCATCTCCAACCCTTGCACCAAAATGCCATTTTGGTGCAAAGGTTGTCCTCCAACGGAGCTGCGCTATTTTAAAAATAGCGCAGCTCCATAATTTGGCGCAGAGGGTGAGCTCTCTATTTTTTTTTGTTTTTTTTAATTATAAATATTAATATTAAAATTGTAAATATTATTTATATAATAATAATATATTATTTTAATAATTAGATATTTTTAAATAATAATATATTCAATAATATATTTAAAATAATTAAATAAATCAAATAAAAAAAGAATATTCTAAGAATATACTTTTTAGTGTAAGATTTGAAGTAAATGGGTTGGAGATGGACGTTGTATTTGGTGCAGAAATCGCACTATTTTAATGTAGAATTTACACTAAAATAAATTTTTGGGTTAGAGATGACCTTAGTAACAACATATATAATAATAATATGAATTACGTGGTATGTATAGCCGTTTATTTTGAAGAATTTCTGCGTAGTTGTTGACCTTTATGCATGGCTTTATATTACGGGGACAATTGGAATGTTCAATAGTCAAATGTTTGTAATCACACACTCCCACTTTGTGTTAGATCAAATTAATGTTTGTCCTTTCAATTTTGGTGTGAAAGACGAGTCAACAGTTGATTAACATATCTTTTATCTCATTTAAAGATTTGTTCATATTTTTCAGATGATTAAAATTATAAATTATTGTCTTGTTTATACATATTTGAATTTTAGCGCGTGAAGAGTATCACTGCCAAAAAGGAAATTAATTACAATGTATTTGGAGTCAAAAGAACCGATCCTTGTTCCTTTCGGCTATAAAGTTCAAATTCGTTAGGACAAAATATAGTCAGCTGCCGTCTATCCATCCCAAATAAAAAAAAAGACCGCAATTACTTGTGAAAATTTCCTATATATATATATATATATATATATATATATGCACTTCTTGGGTTATTTGACGGAACAGTGATGTATCGAATTTGCAGAATATATACATATATATAAAACTATGAAATCCTCAAACGTTATTCTTCGGCACACATTGGATAAACTCCGAGACTAATGCAATAGCATGCAAATAATACCATCAAGGTAATCTTCATTGGGCAAATTCTTTACGACGTGAACATACGAAAAAGTATTCGTAGGAGAATCAAATTCTCGACCACTCTCTCGAAGATATATATGAATATGGGTTTTGATACAATGGGGTGTGAGAAGTGTATTTGTATTTTGATTTTGGACTCATACAATATTTGTATTGCGAAATGTATTTGTATTTTGAAATGTATTTGTATTTTGATTTTGGACTCTTAATGATCAAAAGTGGCTAAAAGTCTTCCGATAAGGAGAAAAAGTCATGAAATTCCCATTGATTTTTCAATATGTTAATATAACTATATTCTTCTAGAACTGTATATTACGTACGCGTCTTGATTGATGAGAGGTTGCATCAAATTTATTCAGTCCTCGTGATTGTCTGCAATGAGCAGAATTTTTACCGGAAATTGGCCTTCAGCCTTCAGCCGTCGATTTTTTTGTGTTCAGTTCCTGGTACTTTTTTAGTACCACATTTCCAAATGAAGTGTACCACATTTCCACATAAAGTGTACCACATTTTGTATGACATAGTACCACAATTTTGTGGGTAAGGAGTGAACCCAAAGAAATATTTTGATTGAGAATTTTTCACCAACTTCCCCTTTTTTAAAACGATATACTTTTCCCAATAATTTTTTTTTTTTTTGTAGTAAAAGGAATTAAAAATGATTAAAAAAATAACAATATTATATTTTTTCCTCTGAAGAATAGTATTTAAGTTTTTGTCCACTTTATTCTGAAACGTTCAGTCAAGCCGGATTCATTTTATATTTTTCCAGCCGGATTGACATTATACTTTCTCGGAGAGGGGGGATATGAGGAATTAAATTAAAAATGTTTGACCATAAACTACATTATAATATATCTAGTGAGCCTAAAATATTTAGAATCGAACGAGGGACTATTCGTATACGTACCTATCAGCATGTAAACTAGTAAACGTTACGTTTCCTTGGGGTTATTTGTGGACCAACTTTTAATTTTTCATATTTTTTTTTAAAAATTTTACATTTTTGGAACAGAATACGTTCACATTCCTAGATGCGACTTGCAAGTTCAACTAATCACGATTCTAGAATAGATCTCTTGCGTCTCATGATTGAGTACAAAGAAACTCGGAAATTTAAATAAACGAGTCTTATGAAACATGCAACACTTGTTAACACAGCCGTACCTTTTATGTGATTAATGAGGCCACCACCTCAGGGTCCAGTCTTTAAGAGAGTCCAACATATATATTTTGAGTTGATGACATGTTGAAATATATATTTTTTTGGCTCAATATTAAATAAAAAAAAGAGTAATCTGATTATTTTTTGTTTATAATTGATCAAACACAATATTTTCTTCAAATTCGGTTTGAACAATTTAAATAATATCAAAAGACTTTGGGACATTTGTTGAGTTTGGAGAAGTTAACGAGTTAGTCTTTAACTATCTTGATGAAGTATTGTATAGAACTTCAACAATTTTTTTAAGATGTCACAGTGTATGACAAAACTGAATGATTTATTTTTAAATAATTATATTACCTATAAGATTTTGTTAACTATCCTAGTAACAGTTGCACAAGTAGAAAGAAGCTTATTGAAATTGAAGTTAATAAGCACTTATCTTCGATCAATAATGTCATAAAATAGACTAAATGATCTAGCTATGCTGTTAATTGACAAAAAACTGATCCGAAAACTGGATTATACAAATTTGATATATATTTTTCCTCTAAAATAACTAGAAAATTGTTATTTATATAATTATTTCAAATATTTATTGACTTTTTTTTATGTAATATATTGTTTCTTATGTATTTATTATATTTATTATTTGTTAACCGAATTCTAACATTATTTATAGCAACAAGATAACATATTTTTAAATTTTTGCTTCAGGTCTCATCGAACACAGGTACAGCTATGCACGTGTAAAGAAACACTAGTCTATATTATACATTTATTTATTATTGAGTAAGGAAGATTGAGATTGGCTAGCCCCAAGGGAGATTGGTGATCGAATGATCACTGATCTCATAATCCGGGGGATAAAAATTCCAATGAAAATTGGTATTCCTCATTTTAAAATTATCTATAATGTGTTTTTGAATAAAATTCGGAAATCTCGTCGTAATGTCGATCTATTCGTGCATACGACGCTTTCGTGTGGCTGTTTGTGGTCCGATTATTGATTTTTATTTCTTTTTCTGTGCAGAGAAAATATATACCCTGTTAATATGGGAACATACACATCCACATGCATTTGTAGATGGGAGTCCAGTTATTCACGTCGGTTCTAGAGTTTTTGCATCCCGGAGCACTTCATATAAATTGACGTTTCAATTTAATTGAGTACAAAGAAACAGAGATGAAATGTAAATCCGCAAATGTCATGTGATGCAATGTTTGGGGAGATTTTGATACATAGCAAATTCGAAAAGCACTGAAAATCCTAAGAATTGAATGGTGGAAGAACAAGAAATAGAGCAAAAAATGAATAATCGAATTATAGAGAAGAGTTTAATGTAATTTATATA
>NC_133308.1:27940505-27940820 GCF_012295235.1 Primulina huaijiensis | reverse complement strand
ATATATTATAAAATTTTATCATAACGTTTTAACATATATATATATATTGAAAAGAATGGAGTGCCACCAAAGGTGTGCATGCAATCGTATGGATGAAGCTGATTAATTGAAAAGAAAAGCGTAATTGTCAAATGTCAACGAACATAAATTGGATGCATTCTTTTGACTTCCAACGAAGCAAATCCTCAGTATCCCCACGAGAACGGTATTCCAATTTCCATGTATGGAAAAATTACTTTTTAGTCCTGTATTTTTCAGTTTTAGTTCCTTATAATAAGTTAATTTATAGTATTAAAACGCTAGCTCTTTTTTTTT
>NC_133308.1:27937632-27940360 GCF_012295235.1 Primulina huaijiensis | reverse complement strand
TATAAATATAAATATAAATATAAATTATTATTTGAAAATAAATAAAATATCTTAAAATTCGCTACAATATATTTTTGGAGAAAAAAATACTAACAACATTATAATTTTATAGTAATGTGTTACGATATATAAAAAATTTTAAAAATCAATATTCTAATTAATTTGTTTGAACATATTACAAAAATTTAATGAAGATAGAAAAAATAAATTTACCTAAATTATTTTGAGTAAGTCACATGTGAGACGATTTCACGAATCTATGTTCATGAGATGAGTCGACTCGGTCCACATCTTGAATGAATAATAATAATAATAATTTTGACATAAAACAATATTTTTTTATAATTCAGATAAGATAAAAGATTTGTTTCACAAATTGACTCATGAGACGGTCCCATAAAAGTTTTTGTGAATTAATTTTAATATTTTCTTATATTTAATAAAAAAAAATGTATAAAAGACGTTATATGTTTATATCAATAATTTAAAAAATCATTTGAAAACGTATTAGACAATTTAATTAGAGTAAAGAAAGAAATATAAAAGATATTTTTTTTAAAAAATGGAGTGTAAATAACACTTTCTTAAATATTTTTATTGATCATATCATTTCATTTAATTTCGATTACGGTTTTAGATTTTGTGTTGCTTTTATATATTTAGTTTTCCACGCTATTTAAAATATTAATTAAACTAAATTTTTTATATGGTATTATTTTTCTCAATTTTTTAGTGAAGAATGACATCGTAAATTTTTGGTATTATTAAATGTTCATACATCAATATTGTTATTATTATTAGAACTTTAGTATAAATATTTTTTAAAATGTTAAAAAAATGATTTAAATTTTTAATCAAAATTTTCATCGAGTAATTTTTTTTTAATTTTTTGAAAAAAAATTTATTTATTCTTTCAATTTTTTATAAACAAATAATATATGCTTTTTAATACTTTTTTATTAATAACAGTTCCACTCAATTAATATATTGAATGCAATGATAAATAATTCAATTTGAATACATGATTGTTATTCTTATTTGAATATAATCTCAAATGGTATAAAAAAAATTATATAATATTAAATATATTGATTATATCAATAATTTCAAGTAGTTAGTTAATCGCTCATTCTTACTAATTTTAATATTATACATCACACAGTTGATATATTAGTGAACTAATAAATTGGGCATTTTGGGTTTTGGAGGGAAAATGGCATATGTGACATAATACTGATTTACACCTAAACATAAAACATTGATTGTTAATTAATAAATAAATTAAACCTAAAAAATATTACACAAGCAATTTTATTAACATACGCAACATTAAATAGTTTGGGATAGCTTTTGTGGAACTTATGAATTCCGACTTTAAGAAATTCGGTGAAAAAGGATCAAAAGTAAAAATAAAAACCAAATTATTGGAGTAAGACTAAACTTTAGCAATATACAAGATATACGTAGCCCGATTAAATATATGGCTAGAATGAATTTATTGGGCTTGGATCTGGTTATTTCTGAACAGGGGCGGGAAAATATCGAAATTTTTGGTATATCAAACTTGTCATATCGAAAATATTGATATTCTCTAAGTTAGAGTTTGGGCCAAAAACCCTAAGAAACCCCTTGTTAATATATATATATAAGTTTTATTTTTCAAAATAATCTAAAAGAAGTTTAATTGATTTAATATTAAAAATACAGTCGTAGTAGATCTAATTTTATAAAATAAAATTGAAATCGACATCCATAAAGTATTTGCAATGAACTTCTAGATGCTGAATTTTTTAAGCTTACCAAAATGAGTCGTTTTAGTTACATTCTTTAAAAATTTAATTTGTATAATTATCAATTTTTTACATAGTATACATCAACATCTTTATCATTGTACGACTCTTCGAACATTCTTAAATTATCAACAAAACTTTAAGTTAATTAATTTATATTTTCAAATGGCTGATATCTGATTATTTTGTGAACTATTGATTCTCTAATCTTTGTTAATATTGATTTTGAAAAATATTCCCCATCTAATCAATTTTTTTTATAAAATTATCTCTCAGAAAAAAACAATTTTTTGTAGTTAATTATATCTAATAAATGATTAAAAATATAATTAGATGGTCGCTCTCATAAATTTTATTTAGTGTTACATCGAGAATGTTAGAAAGATTATCATACACATTATAGAATCATCTTTATACAGAACCTCGGATTCCTAGATTATTTTACGGGCAAGGGATGTCTTACAATAAGAAATTAAGAATTATTATTTTCTTATGTATTGTTTCACTCAATTATTCTAAATAATTGTTAATAAAGCGCATGATGAAGTACTGCTGCCATTTCAAAGATCCATCAACCGAACTGGTTTCCGCCAGCGCTAGACCATCGTCGACCACCAGTTGCACGGTCTTGAAAAGGATGGCAACATGGTTGCTGAGCGGAGTCTCGGTTGCATTCTTCGCCTCATTAGAGCAGTGTTCTTGTGTCCACGTCGCTACCAAAGACGTGGATACGGATGGTGGCGGCTCGCCGTTGGTACGTGACATCGGACTCCTAGAGAGTGACGTCGTAAGTACGGCCGGCCGTGGGGAGGAGGACTGTATTGTTGAAGTGGGTTATGATGATAACTAGCTATATATACCGTACATTTTATGAAGTGAATGGGTTTCTGATGTATATAGAATTCTATTTCATTTTAACCAAGGCAAAAACTTATGTG
>NC_133308.1:27902865-27937438 GCF_012295235.1 Primulina huaijiensis | reverse complement strand
TATTATTAATTAATTCTTGTCGTTCCAAAATAACTACACAAAATCAGATCAAATTCAGGCCCGGTACCCAAATGATTAGAAAAGCCCAATTTGACAATCAGGCTTCACGACACGGCTTCCAAAATAAAGATCCGACCCATATGAGGCTGCAAGATTCAGACAATATCAGCAGCCCTCGGTGTTGGAGTAATTTCTCGGGACTGAGAGATCAGCTTGCTTGTTCCTTGATTGAGCAATTTTCCGGTAAAAGTCATAAACTTTTCTATCATTCTTATCATGCTTCAATGCGGATAGCTCTGAGTTTGTAAATTCTGTTATTGTGTTCGCCAATTTTTTCTGATTCGTTTGTGTTCATTAGGAACTAGTCATGTTGCATTTCTATTTAGTTCCTATGGTCATGAGTGACGGGTTTGAAGGTAATAACTGTTCGATTAAATGCTTGTATGCGAAACTTGGGATCAATTAGGCGTAGGCCAGTTGTGCGGGGGGTGGGGTGGGGAAGATGGCGAAAAGAAATGCAATTACTTGACCTGCCCATTGATTGGGCTGATTTGTGTTGGTCCTACTCTGAATTCATTTTGTGACCTAATTATAAATATCTTGGATCCATTTGTTTTGCACGTGGTTCAGATTCAGAGTCCCGCTCAATGTTACTTCACCAACTAGATAGGCAATAATGGGTCTACTCAGCATCATCCGCAAAATCAAGCGCAAAGAGAAGGAGATGCGCGTTCTCATGGTGTATGAATTCTGAACCTACTCTTCGTTTTTCATTTTTTTATCCGTTATTCGGGAATTGTAGGTTTATTTTATTAATCTTTTGATCTTAATGCCGATTATTTGTTTCTGTGTTTTGTTCACTTGCTGAAGGGGTCTTGACAATTCGGGAAAGACAACAATAGTTTTGAAAATCAACGGTGAAGACACCAGTGTTATCAACCCAACACTCGGCTTCAACATTAAAACCATCAATTACCAGAAGTATGTTCTTATTGTAAGCTGTTAATTGTTGAAAATTTATGTTAGATTGATTGCATTCTTTTGATTTTTGCTTACATTTGATGCTAGTTCCCCAGGAAAACGGTAAGGTTTAGTGTGTGATTAAAATTTAATGTGCTTATGGACAAACGTGGTGTTAATTGTAGGTACACTTTAAATATATGGGATGTAGGTGGGCAGAAAACCATTAGGTCCTATTGGAGGAACTATTTCGAGCAAACTGATGGGTTGATTTGGGTGGTTGATAGTTCAGATATTAGAAGGCTGAATGATTGCAAATATGAGTTGGATAATCTTTTGAAAGAAGAGGTATGTTCTCTCTATCCTGTGCATTGTTTCTCCCATTTCTTGATGGCTTTTAGTCCTGATGATATATTGAGTTTTATATTTTGGTTGGTTCCTGCATTTTTTAGTTTTCCCGCTTGTTTTTGTAGCTGAAGTCCATAAAGTTATGGAAATTGGCATTTTCTTCAAATATGCACCCAAAAAATGAGATTTTTTTTCTACTATGGTATTCTTGATGGCATTTTGGTATTGGCGTATTGCTGATGTTGGATTACAGCTATTGCCGCATGTTGCCTTCCTAGTGATGCACAACTATTGTAAATATGTTGTAAGGATGCAATAGCAGGCCTGCTTGAGTTGATAGATATCTACCTTTGGCACGTGACAGCGATTTGCATGAAATATCATGGCTTATGTACTGAACCATGCAAATCAGCAAATATTTTGGATTGCATCATTTCTTGAGATTGTGTATATTCATCAAAAACATCCTTGGATGCTGATGCAATACACACAGTTTATTTATGACGTTTGGTTAATAGGTTTCACATCCTATGGAGATGAACGGTCTCTAAAAATTAAAGATAGAGCTCCCTTGATAGTGCATTTTAATCTTTCGCCCTTTCCACCGCTTCTTTTCTTCAACACCTGCTTTTCTGTTATTTGCAGAGGCTATCAGGAGCATCATTGTTGATTTTTGCTAATAAGCAGGATATACAAGGTTCTCTGTCACCAGATGAGATAGCTAAGGTAGTGAGATGATGTATTGAAATTTAAGTTCATTGTATGTTATTTATTTATTTGTTTGAATTGTTGATTTGTTTATTGCATACATGAAACAGGTTGTGCTACTTTTCTTGTGAAATGTCTCGATGAAACTTAATTCTTTTGTAAAGTGTTGTCTCACTTTAATGCCCTCATGCGACAAATAAAATAATGGATTAGATATTTTATTGCCCAATACCGCTCTTGTTGCTATTGACCTTTTATTCAACTCGCGTAGTTTTCTCTCTGGCACGATGGAAACAAATTTTTTACTTCACTATATGAAATTCTTTAAGTTTCTGCATGAAATAAAATTTAGTTTTAAGTCTACATATCCTTCATTCAGGTGCTCAACTTGGAAGCAATGGACAAAACCAGACATTGGAGAATTGTGGGATGTAGTGCATATACTGGGGAAGGACTGCTTGAAGGATTTGATTGGTTGGTTCAAGATGTTGCCTCGAGAATTTACGTACTCGATTAAATGATGCTCGGAGTTGGACTGAAGATGTATTTGCAAAGACTTTTCCAAATGCATTGACATGGCTCTTTCACACTGTGTTGCATTCTAACTGTTTTTCCTAAACTAGGGAGTGTTGTGTTTATTGAAATTAACTCGATTGAGATTCTATGTTTTATAAAAGGTTTCCGTGGCAACCAAAAGTCGTTTGCTTCGTGTATTGCCCTAAAGAGGCCAAGAATCCAAAATTCACTCAAATATCAATGTGCAATTCTCCAGTTGTAAATTTTGATTTAATCTTCGTGTTCGGTATCATTAGAACCTATACCCCAAAGAAGAAAACTAAGGAAGAGAATTGAAATATCGCCTGTTTGATGCTTATCGGCTCATGTAACAGTTATATTTGGCTTTATTTGCATCAAGATGTTGCAAACAAAGAGAGATTATTTATCTTTACAAATTACATATTTAAGATTAGTACATGTTACCAACCAAATATTTTAGCGACAGGTGTTCAAATTCCTAGCGAAAACAATGAAAAGCCTTCCTAAGTCCAAAAGCATATTTGAGCATACATGTAGGAAAAATCAGGCATGTATTCACAAGATTCTAATCTTCTTTGCAACATCAATGGCGTTATAACCTGGCCCGAGCTTGACGTAGGCTTTCTTCGCGCCATTGGGCAAGTTCAAGGTATTTACCTTCTCGGCCTTGATCTGTAACATAATCCTAACAGCATCTTTGACATCATTCTTGTCAGCACGTTTGTCCACGATGAAAACCAAAGTGTTGTTCTCCAATATCGCCTTCATTGCAGACTCGGTAATAATTGGATATTGAATAACCAAATGATGGTCGAGCTCCTTGAACTGAGATGCCATACTGTTAAGTTTTCGTGGATCCTTTTCCTTCTTTGATGTTGTTCGATAGGATGCCACGGGATCTAAGTAATTCGGGAAGTCTATATTCTTCGATAAATGAGACCAGACATTAGATTCATTGGTACTTTCAGCAGTGTTCATCACAGGGTGCGCCAAACAACATCCTAGAACGTGAGAGGACGATGATACAAAGCTCGGTGCTAGGTCCTACAATTAATAAGCAAAGAATAAAGTGCATGGTAAGATGGTCGCATATTTTCCGATAAATTTTGATTTTACAATGAGTGAACTAAAAAAAGAATCAACCATTTAAAATTACTTTCAAAAGCGTGCAACAGAAGTGCTCATCTTTCTCCAGCTTTCGAATTAATGATATTACGCCCAGCATTATGAATATACGCCATTAACATATTCCAGAATCTATTCACTAGTCCCATTTCTCTTTTAGAGATGAAAACGGGGTTGGAACTTAGAACTTAGGCAACGGACATTTTTAAGCACCCATATTTTTTTTTATATTTTTTTCAGACAAAAAGTTTACCAAGGTGGTAAACCCGCTGTATGAGTTAGAGGTCATTTGATCTAATCTAGACGAGAAGGTCAATCGAGGAATGTGCGCTGGCAGGTACCAACACTCGGAGCATACTCCACTATATTTCAGCGAAGAATTCGATTCACACAATAATCATCATGCAACATCACAAAATATCAATTCACGTCACCCCAAGTCAACTCGTCTATGCCTGGGCCACCCATATTCTTATATTCATCTAATCACAGCAGGATCCAGGCAATCCCCACTTAAGATGAAAAAGGTTTCAATTTTTAAACCTATATTTTCGAGAGAAAAAACTCGCCGCTCGTCAGAGATCATGCTCTCCGAGTGTGTTTAATCAACGAATCAAAAAGGAAAAAAAACAATGCAAAAATGTGTCGCGTACACTTGACACCAACCGGAACAGGCGAAAACCGACTATTTGAAGATCAGAGTATTCATGATCCAATTCGACACACACTGCCAATACCCATTTTTAAAATCAAAAGAAAACAAAATAAATAAATAATAACCAGTACCTTCAACTTGAACGAAGATCCAGCTGAACATGATACTTTGTGCTGACCGAACCAATTTGCAGGGCTGACTGCTGTCGATGAAGATATTGCAGAGGTAATCATTTGAATCGGAAGGAAAAAAGAAAGAAACAAGAAATAAATAAAATAAAAAGAAAAAGAAAATGCGTGATTAGGTAACAAAGAAGTAGGGTTTAAATGGGGCTTTGGAGAGGGAAAATGATGAACCAGAAAATGCAGTTTCGGAGACCTGTTCACCAACTTTCTCAATTAATAATCGATTGATTATTTCTGGGCTGGGCCAACATATATTTAATGTGTGCCCACATCATATATTTTCATTTGACGAAGTATTTGGGCCTTTCCGCTTGGAGTTTCTATCAGCCCATAAAAGGGAAAACCCGGGCCAGGACATTGCAACTTCTTGATTTTAATTTAATAAAAAAATATTATATAATATCAAATAAGTCAAATTCTTAAAATTTTATTGTATTATTTTATTCAAATATTTAAACAGATTAGTTTTAAAATAATAAATCACATCTGATAAGTTCCTAAAACGATTTTAAAATAAAACTAGGAAACTAATTTTAAATAATTTCATGCAAATGCATAAAAGTCTGTATACTAAAATTATTTCATAAAAAAAATTTATGGCGTTAGAATATGAACTAAAACCAAAAAAGAACAATTATTAAAAAACAATTTTAAATAATGCAAGTCTATGCACAGTTGACCACGATAAAGAACGAAAGCTATTTTTGCCACTAAAGTCTAAAACAGACATTGAAAAGGATTGATCGTTCATAGCCTCTGTATTGGCGAGAACCAGAAATATATATGATACAATTATCAAGCACTTTATATATATAATTGATCTCATAGACGTCTATTGTGAGCATCTATAGCGTTTGATGTCATCTCATTAGTGTACACATTTGTGTCCTCGGTAAGTACCTAAACAATCAAAGGGAAATTGGCCTTCAGTCCCCAACCGTCGATTTTTTTTGTGTTCAGTCCCTGAGTACTTTTTTAATACCACATTTCCACATGAAGCGTACCACATTTCCACATGAAGTGTACCACATTTTGTATGACTTAGTACCACAATTTTGTGGGTAGAGAGTGAACCCAAAGAAATATTTTGATTGGGGATTTTTCACCAACTTCCCCAACAATCAAACCTCATATGTATACAAGTGCTTTTTTTTTTTTTAAACAATGGATACAAATATTAAAACTGGAGTTTATATTGTTTTATTTTTGGAATATATGTCATTAAAATTGATCGAACAAATCAAATTTTAATTATATTAATAAATTTATTTAGATGATACATTTTATAAAATGATGTTTATTTAATTTAGCATATTTTTGTTAATTTTTAGTTGATTATATTTCTTTAATAATTCTAAATTTAAAGGTTTAGTTTTATTTTAAAAAAATAACCGAAAAGATAATATTATTATTCGAAATATATTTTAATTACTTATTTAAATAATTATCCAAGCAGAATCAAAATAACCCAACAGTTTAAAACTAAATCGATTCTAAATAAAACAGTTTGAATATCGAATTATATATTTCTAAAATAAAAAACTGAAATAAAATCGTGTAAAAACGAATCGGACCAACTATGAACACCCATACCAAAGTGGTTTTCTACTGATTCATAAAATTATCAAAGACATAAATATATGATAATTCCTTGAGTCAGATGTCACTTGTACCAAATACATTAACTTCATGTCCGTATGTATGAGAAATAAGCAGAAGAATTGATCTCATAAATACCAAAACAGTACGAGACTCAATAATTCAAGAAATTTTTGTGAGTAAAATTTTTAATGCGTAGTGTCGGCAAAGAACAATTTAATGAAGTTTCTGTCACTGCAAGATTTTGCTGCTGGCTAGCTCATGCAGCAATCATTTGCTGCAAGAAACACATTTCAAACTTGAAATGAAAACATTGATTAATGCGAATAAAATATGAGTACGAGGCTGAAATGAACAAGGTCCGTCACTACTACAAAACCAGTGGCAAGACATGAAAATACGAACCGATTCGAAATAAACATAAAATTCCAATCAGTTACGTTGTGATTTGTGAATCATTAGCCGCCTAACCTGGCCAGGTGTTCTGCTCTTGTTTTATCATTTCTCATTCGTGCCCGAGAGGAGCTGGGATTGCTTTCTTGTCGGCGCTTCGTGGGCTGCTTGCTGAACTGCTATTAGAACGCGTGATGAAAGTTAATTCTTGCAGGACACCAGTAGGAGAGGCATCCATGTTTGGGCCCGTTTCTGCATAGGATGTCGTGCTTGTCAAAACCTCGCCTAAGGGTCCACCCATTGAACTACTACCCCATGATTGCTTTTGCATTTGGTCACCAAAATTGTGATTCACACCAAGGCTCATATTGATAGGCTTAAGCTCCTGCGACAGCGTAATAGTTGAGATCGTTGATTTCTTCTGTATGGGAGAACTAGAGGATGATGAAAACTCTGGAGCAACTGGTATGGACATCGAAAGCTGGGTCCAATCTGAGTTCAGTTCCTCGGGCCAGGAGTCTGTGCCACTATTTGACTGATTCTTTGGGCAATTATCAATAAAATGCTGGGCTGAAGGTTGATTGATTGTTTCTTTGTCGGTGTATTTTAAGAAAGAATCAGTGTTTCTAGTAGTCATGTAGGATATCCTTTCCGCGGGATTGACAAGGGAATCGGAGGTGACCCATCCAAACTCCAAGTAAGGTGATTTTTCAAGTGGAATGAATTGTTTTGCAATGGAGAATGGCATATCTTTAGACTTCAGATCGATGGTAGAAGGTATTAAAGATGAGCCTTGAAGCCCTTGTGTTCTGCAGAGAATTCCATCATTTTGGTAAAGAAAAACGACACGAGAAAGTATCTAGTAAAACAAATTCAGCCTACATTAAAGATATGAAAAAAGAAACAACGTAAAAGCATATTCTTTTGATAATTCTCTAAAGATCAAGGGAACTAAGTCTACTACACCATGTACCGGTTGTCACAATTGTCAGCAGAAGCAATGGTAAGATTGGGCTGCAAGGAATTGACTTGGTGTGGAATGACACCAAAGCTGTTGGATGCGCTGCTGCTGGATATCACCGACGCTGATGAGGAAGAGGCAATCAGTGCCACATTTGAAGCAGTGGATCCAGAGACAGCATGGCCAGTGTGACCTTCCACAGGCTTTCTTGAACGGTGGCGACCCCTGTTAATGTGCCTTTCACAGTATTTCTGATCAGGTACAGCATCTCTAGAGCATCGCCACTTCTTTCCATCTGTTCTCCTACACCTCCCAGGCTCGGGATCATTGCTTCCGGAAAAACCAAGATGGAAAGGACCCCACCCCACTGCATGCACAAAAAGGATATAAACAGCCAAAAACCTCAAAACAAGCAAAGGTATATCGGGTGCTATACAGTTGTTCAACTCATGACTTTGATAAATTAATTCCTTAAATAGCAGCGGGGATAACGTGATATTGGTCATTAACAAAACATCATAAAAACTTGCTGCCAATTACAGAACAACGCAACAACTCAGAAGCGAAAAAAGAGGCGCAGAAATAAAGCAGTTCATTATCAGTTTAATCTGAAGCTTACAGAAATTAGAGGCATGACTTCCATTTGAGTATAGGGATTTCTTGATGGACACAAGTAAATATGATGGAACTGGAACATTCGCCACAAAATGTTTAAAGATCAAAGCCTGATGTTCAAGTTCCATCCATTGAGAAGGAGTAAATGGCCCTTTCAGCCTAGCAAAAGTCGCACCCATGCTTTCATTTAAACCACCTGATCAACCAAGAACCAAAACAAGAAATTTAGGCATAAGTTTGTGTGTGCGCGTGCTCATATATTGAACAAACAGTGCATCAAATACCTGAAAGAATGAATGGTGCACCAAAGCAAAACTACTCACCAACTTTATTCTGTTTGTCATGACATGAGATGCCCACTGTTTGGGGCCAATTACATTTAAAATCTACGTTTTTCTTGACACGATTCCAAAGTATTATTTAGTAATACAGGAAAAGATCAAAATTAGACTTGAAAATAAAAACCCTTCACAAAGCATCCGACTAAACAGAACCGCCAGATTACTGCACCATCCCCGTCTTTATGTTTATGTAAAATAAACGTCACAAGTAAAAACTATCAGTCAGTTCTTCACTTTCCCACAAACTAATCACCATCTTAAGAAAAGTGGGGGCAGAAACAGATAAAATAAAAATAAAAAAAATCAACTTCAAATTAACAGAAAGAGAACTTCTTATCAGAACAAAACTTACCTCCTGTTCTACCATGGGGCTCATCCGGAAAAAATGAAAACGCAATGCTCCTACTTGCATCATCGCTACTCATCCCACCATTTCGAGAAAACGAAAGCATTTGCTGTCCTTCTTCAACCCCTAATCCCCACGGATTAGATCTTCCAAGAGCCGCAAAACTTTCACTTGTACAGTTCTTGGAGCTGGAATCAACTTCACCAGGCTTCGGCATTCTGGTAAGCCTCCAGTTATCGTCAGCAAGCCCGGATCTTTGGTGCTTAAAACTCACAGATCCGTGACCCTGATCATTTCCGGGCTCATTCGAACCCCCACAAGGAGTATTAGAAGCGGGTGGCTTGTGGCTTACAACCCCAAAATCCATCTCTCATGAAAAAGCTATGAAGTTTATATCAAGAACCAACCACAAGAGAACGAGAATGAGTTCATTGCAAGTCACTTCGTAGGAAAGAAAAGCGAAGCTTAAGGAACATGAGACATGGCCTAGAAATTATAGACAGAGGAGAAGCAAAAACAGATACCTTTGAGATGAAAAAGAGCGTAAAATTTGCTGAAAGCAGTGCGTGTGAGAAAATACCACGCTGCCGATATCAGATGCACTCTGAAGTTCGACTTGGTAAGAGTTTCTCAAAAAAAAAAAAGAAACACACCGGGGCAGAGTATGGTAAAATCCTTGCAAATATATTAGGACATTTGTATTTGTTCGCGTTATACATCGTTATATCCTCTAAAATCTCGGAGTCTACGTGCTACATATACATTATATTAACACATATGTATTTTCACATTTATTTTAACATTGACCATCATTATTTGTGGGTCTTGATGTCTACTTATTTATCTTAATTCTTATTTTGCATTAAATAAATACAATTTCAAATTTATTTACATAATTGAAATGATTATTATTTAATAATAATATTTTTTTAATATATTTATTACGTAAAATTATTTTATTTTATTTTATGAGTATCATTTATTTAGAATTAAAATTTTATTGTAAATTTGAAATGAAAAAATATATATAAAAATAAATCACACTTTTATAAAATTTAAAAAAAAACAACATATAAGATAAAAGTTAAGAGAAGTTGTAAAATATTAATTTAAGGATTGTTGTTGTATTGTTATCAAATATGTTCAACTAAGTTTGCACGAAGTTAGCGATGCGCATTAATGTCACGCATTTCGGAATTTGTCCGGAGATAATAATGAAATCCCCGGTTTGAGTCCTGGACGGGTTGTGCGGGTTAGTCATCTTCATCGTCGTACTAATTTGTCACGTGACCCTTCATCTTTAACAATCATGTTGTGCAAAATAATGCATACTAACATAATATGTATTTTTTATGTATCAATAACAAGCTGAACCTCTGACAATTGCCTGTCAAACTTAGAGCACCCCAAATGCTCTTTCAACATCTTTTCTTGTAGCCTTTTTCCTTTCCTTAAACAAATTCATCTTGGGATCCTTCGAGCAAGGAAAATATTTCACTAAAATAGCTCATTCGGATATATTTCATATGTTAGATAATACTTCTTCGTATATTGAGTCTTGTTGACCGTGAAATTAATCTCCAGTGCATTTCCTTGCAAGACATTAATGAATATGGGAGATTCGTACAACATGTTAATATCATTGCGTGAACCGAAGACATCAAAAAATGCATGTCATATCCACAAGTCTTGAGACGCAACTACTTCAAACATGGTTGTTGGTGACACATGGTCTATTGTAAACTGACATTTCCAAGCAACTGGGCAATTTTCTATTCCAAGTGCATGCAATAAAGACTGCCCAACATTCTAGGGAAGTCGTGTCTCTCATCATGCATTTGAAGAAGACGTTAAACATCATCAACATTCGACCTTCTCAAATATCAATCACCAAATAGTTCAACCACATATCCGCAGAATTTGAAAAGACACTTGATGACAGTTAATTCACCCATGATCCATGCGTAGGTACTCGTAAAGATGATCGGTCGGGACTCCATAAGCCAATTGACGAATTGAAGCCGTGCATTTTTGTAGTGGTGACAAGTGCATTAACTATGCGAAATAATAACTCTCTTCGCATGTGAAATTGTCTTTCACATATTTGATTTGGATATAGCTGGTTTATGGAGAAATGTTCGCTGCATCATGTTATTACTTTGATATGTTTCAACTATTTGTCGGCTTTGTTGAAGTATCAAAGACAATAGCTTTTTCTCCAGATAATAATCTTCGTCATCAACTTCAACTTAAACTTCGTTTTCACTTGTCGAGCTAAAGTTGGGCTACTGGAATATTGAGATATTTTGGTGGAAAAAAATTCAAGTCTACGTGTTTTCTAAATACTACGTTCTTAGAATGAATAATGGTAGAGCACAAGGTGTCTATATATTTTTTTCTTCTCAACGGCTATATAACAACGACTACTTTACAACAATCATATTTGAAACGACTATATTACAACGACTACTTTGCAACGGTTGTATTAATTGACCAGACAGTTACCGTAATTTAAAATTACAATAATTGAACATTACAATAATTGAAAATTAAATATTCATCTCTCCATGATCTCTTGACATAGACGTTCGTGGATGATAAATTGCTCATATGTCATTTGCGAAGTGTCATTCGAAAGGATTGTGTATTCCTTTAATTGAACTTTGGTTATGACAGCTTTTACTTTCATCTCCTTTACTTCGAGTTGTTTTTGTTTCATTTCAACTTCAACTTTTTCATGTTTATATACTCATTAAACTTTGCAAACATACTGTCCAAGTTTACTGTCATACACTCCATGTCCGATTTCGTTTTGCCTTTTCCCTTTCTTTCTGTTGCTTTCTGACCCATTGGACGAGTTTTTATTCCTTTATGTTTACACGTAGTCTCACATCTTGGTTGGATGAGGTGTTGCTTGCTCCCAACTCTGAGGTCCTTTCTTTCTTCGTGCCAACAAGGTGATCGACAGACTGTGGAGTAAACATTGGATAGTCTTTTATAGTTTTCCACACATGCTCGAGAATAAATACGATACCATTATTTCCCTCGCGATATTTTTCATATCCTCATCACTGTGGCCGTTACGATATGCATTATAAATGTTATTGTTACATATGACACTTGCACTTTTGTTCGGTACACATGCGGGATTATTGTCATCGTAGTAGCTTGCAACATTGTCATTTCCCGTCAGAGATGCAAAAGGCATACCCATTGCATGTGACACTTGCACTTTTGTTCGGTACACCTGCGGGATGATTGTCATTGTAGTAGCTTGCAACATTGTCATTTCCCGTCAGAGATGCAAAAGGCATACCTGTTGCATGTGAATTAGATGAATAATTTTGTGGATATGGATTATATGGATAATTTTGTTTATATGGATTATAGAGATAATTTGGTGGATATGAGGTATGTGGATAATTTGGTCGACATGAGTTATGTTGATAATTTGGTAGAATTTGTGAATTTTGGGAAGAAGCATTTTATTCTGGTATTTTTGGATAATTCACGAAATTTCTAAAAAAATCGGTTATTTTCATCTATTTCAGAATAAAATAGAATTTTAGAAATCAATATTAAAATAAAATTGAAATGATGAAAATAGTAGAGAGAAGATTTTTGGAAAGATTTTCGATGGAGAATAATATGTTTAGATGTTTGAAATAATTTGTTGAATGTAATGAATATTTGTTTATTTTATTAAAATAGCTGATAATTAGTCATTCAATTTTATTTTTTTTAAATATTCAACAGTTAAATTTTTTCCATAAAATTTGTTTTATTTTTTCAAAAAAATTTATATTAAAATATTTGAATTAATTTTTTTTTAAAAAAAATAGAGTGTAACAACTTATAATATATTTGGTGTGTAAGTTGATGGTATTGTCATTATCACTAATCAGCAGTCAAGTGTGATCAAAATTATTGGATCGTGGTTAGAAGGAATGATGGGCCATCGAAATCGGCTACATCATATGAATGTGGACATTATTAAAATAAGTGTGATTTTGACCGTTTGATTAAAGTCATCTGAATTAAATAATCTTTTTGTAATGTTGTGGAATTTAGTAAAGAATGCAATTTTAAGTATTATATATTGAGATTGACAAATTAGGTTCACTGCCTCCAAAAACTTGCATCACGAATTAATGCTACGTTTCTTGAAAATTATAAATAAGAAACATAAAGTCTTCAAATTCGTTAAGTTGTACATATATGATTGCATTTACATAGAGTTTTTCTCTTGTTTTCCCTTCTCGTACCTACAAACAAAACTCAAAAACACTTAAATTGAATTTCTTTATGCTTGAAATTTACTTATTTATGGAAGCCATATTTTGTTACAATTGCATCATGACGCGATGTCAATTTCCGTAAACATTGTATGTGTCTTCTTAAAGAAAAAAAGTCTAAAATCTTGATAGATTCACTCAATAAAATGTTGAAAAAAAGAACCAAACTCATTATCATTGTCAAACACTCACATCCGTCTATTTGTCCTATTTAACTAGTATGTGGTTTGAGATATAATTTTACTAACAAACGGGATGCAAGCAAGAAAAGGACAAAATTGGGCCAGGAATAAAGAAGCATGAACGTCAATTAATGTTTACAAAAATAAGGATGTCTCTAGACATTTAGAGAAATCATTAATTTGTGGGGTTTTATAGATTTAGGGAAATTAAACATCAAGTTGGCTTTATATANGGCAAAAATGAATAGAAATATTGATATTAAATTTTCCTCAAAATTCTTTATTGTTACCGTTACTAGTAAACATCTGGACACAATGTGTGCACATAAATTAAATTTTTAAATGAAAAATAATCATATTAGAGTAGTTTTTATTTATAATTATTGTTTGAATTTATAATTTATTATGTTTTGTTTTATTTAAAAATAATGATATTTATGAGGAAGAGATATTTTGGGAAACAAAATTGGCGACAACCTATATGGTTTATAGTTTTTATAATTTCTTCTCCAGCCGAGTGTGATAGATTATCTTTTGATTTATCAGAAGTAGAAAAAGAATTAGTAGCAAGTTATCAAATCCAATATTCATGTATAAAATTTGGTTTATTTTACATTGTTTCACATCTAAATCTACTTGTTTCTTTATTATTTGTAATAGTTCTTGACTTTGGGGTTGTAATCTTTCTATTACATATATATTCTTTCACGAGCTTTTTGACATTAAAAAATAAAGTGAGCAAGACGTAACAGAACAGAAGTAGTTGAAGTAGTTAATATTCATGTCTCCATTTTAATGATATTGATATTATTATTAAATTGTTACACTCATTTTTTTTTATTTGACCGACTATTAAAAAAATCTCGTGTTCCTAAAATTTCAAATGAACAGGAGCGACTTTAACTTGTAAAAGCTATCCATTCAGATCACGATGAAGACTCCATGTTCTAAACGATGATTGATTGTAATATTCACGTTCCTCATCGGTTTAAACTTATGTTATAGATTTCTAACAATTTGACATCTTTTCATTTTTTTTTCCACTCTATGATGAATATTCTGCTGAAGTTGAAAAGATATACAGAAGATTACGGAAATTTAACTCTATAGTCCCAAAATTGGAGCTTGCTTTGCAAGAATCTGGTATAGTGGTCAGGGCTGGGTTGACTGAAAGGGTTCTTTAACTGCTGTGGTGATGCTGGGAATTTAGGATAGAGATTCTTTGAGTGGGCGTCCAAGCAGCCAGGTTATAGACATAGCTACGACGTGTACAAAATCAATGATTAAGGTTTTAGGGACAGTGAGGCAATTTGGGCTCTAATTGAGGAGATGAGGAAAGAAAATCCTTAGCTTTTGTCTCCAGATGTTTTTGTTGTTCTGATGAGGAGATTTGTTTCTGCAAGAATGGTGAAAAAGGCAATTGAAGTCTTGGACGACATGCCCAGGTATGGACATGAACCTGATGAGTTTGTTTTTGGGTGGTTGTTGGATGCCTTGTGCAAGAATAGCAGTGTAAAGGAAGCTGCTTTGCTGTTCGAGGATATGAAGATTAGATTCAAGCCAACTATCAAGCACTTCACATCTCTGTTGTAACGGTTGGTGTAAAGAAGGAAAGCTAGTGGAAGCAAAATTCGTGCTGGTGAAAATGAGGGAAGCAGGTTCTGAGCCTGATATAGTAGTTTATAACAATTGCGAGCCCACTGCAACTTCATATACCATCGTGATTCAGGCACTTTGTGCTCGAGAAAAAATGTAGAGGCGATGAGAACATACATGGATATGGAAAAGGTTGGGTGTGAAGCTGATATTATTACGTACACAACTTTGATAAGTGGGGCAAGAACGATTAAGGGTATGAGCTTTTAGATGCTATGATACAGAAAGGGCGTGAACCAAATCAGACAACTTATACGCATTTCATGTTAGCTCATGAAAAAAAGTGAGAGTTGGAGGAGTGCCGTGAGCTTTTGGAGGAGATGCGAAAGATTGACGTATTGCCTGACCCGCCCATTTATGGTATCATAATCCGACTGGCATGCAAGCTTGGGAAGACTGAACGAGATATAAAATCTATGAATGAAATAGAGACAAATGGATTCAGCCCTGGAGTTGACACCTTTGTCACTTTCATTAATGTGCTCGTCGAGCAAGGATGCTTAGTTGAATCTTGTGATTACTTCAAAAAAATGGTCAGTAGGGGCCTTCTAGCCGCTCCCCAGTACGGGACTTTGAAAGGCCTGTTGAATTCCCTTTTGAGTGCAGAGATTATTCAAATGGCTAAAGATATATGGTGTTGCATGACTAGTAGAAGATGCGAGTTGAATGTGTATACATGGACGATTTGGATTCACGCTCCGTTTTTGAATGGTTATTTGAAAAAGGTTTGCTTTTACTGTTTGGATATCGAAGAAAAATAATATTCTCGACTTTAATTGTTATAATTCCCTATATTTTTAATTATTTCTCTAAAATTATTTTTCCTTGTTGATTTGATTGAGTAGATTATTTTATGTGATTTTGCCTTTCTTAGATAAGGAGATAATCATTCAAAAGTAGTCTAGATATGTTATTTATTGGAATGATTTATAGAGATATTATATCAATGGTTAAATAGAGTTTATTTCTAATAAAACTCTTACTTTCCTTATGTTATAGGTTTCTTTGTGGAGATAAAAGTTTACATCTATAAATAAGAGATCAAGGACATCATTGGGCTCTCCTCTCTCTCGACTTCTTCATTGAGAATAGTCATACACATACTTGTGCATGCCGAGAATATCAAAGAAATAATTCGTCAAGGATCGTGCTGATTTTGAAGAGTGGTGATCGCGTGTTGCCTTGAGTGTTGAGAACATCTGCAGACAACATCTGTGAAGAAGTTGGCTGAAGATCATTTTTTCCGTGGATTCTCTTTTGACTCACGTTTTTAGATTTCTTGTCTTAGTTTCTATTCTGGTTATTTGTTTTAGAAAGTTTTATTTTCTCAAAGTGTTGATGAAATTGATTTTCGCAAAAATCACTAGTGATAGGTTTTTGTGTAAACGATTTGGTTTTATAGTGATTAATTTTTGCCATAAGATACCGCACAAATATTTATACTTGTGCATATTTAATCTTGTCCGTTTATTTATTTAAAGTCAATTTGTGTTATAAAAGTTAATATTTCGCTGCATGTTGTCCAAGATGTTGTAACATCTGGCACAATACCTAATTCTGATAAAACACAAATTTGCTATTTTAATTGTCGTTTACGTATTTATTCATAACTGTCAAACAATATATTCCTTACAGATATGATGGATGCTGGCTTGATGCCTCAGCCGGATACGTTTGCAAAGCTTATGCGAGGTCTGAGGAAGCTGTATAATAGACAACTCGCAGCGGAGATTACAGAGGAAGTGAGGGAAATGGCTGCAGAAAGAAGTGACCTTAAAAATGTATAAAAGACGCGATGAAAGAGATTTGAAAGAGAAAGCTAAGGCAAAAATACGTGGAAGAGAGAGATGGCCCCGTAGAAGCCCTCTCATGATTCGGGAATACGGTACTCAACTCCTGACATAAACTGGTTTTAGACGTAACAATTCGAAATCAAGTTATGTTAGTTTAACAGAGAGAGCATGGGTCCAGAATGAGTCGATTCGAGCTTAGATTTGCCAAGCTTGAGTCTCTGTCACGTTATAACTCAAATTTGCAAAATAAGTTAGTTTTAACTTTGATAGAAAATGAAAATGACATATGTTCGTAGCCTTCATTTCTGATAAGTTTGGGCTCTGACAAGAAATCCTATTTGGGCCTGTCTTGTCTGCCTACGAGGCTAGGCTGATAATGTGGGCCAAGCCTTTACATCACATTGTGCACTTACATATTCGAATCGTATTGTCGATCACTCATTATTTTCTGTACATCTATGTAAAATTGATGTGATTTGTCCATGAGTATGTGGGAAAATCGGCCGGATTGCTCTATAGAACATTGAAATTGTTATACATGAAAATCATATTTTTTGTCATATAATGTGCATATATTTTCAAAAAAAATTTATCGTGTTGTCATTCAATTTATGATCTAAATATACTAATTTATGATTTTTTCAATTTAACCAAGCTATTTTTAACTGGAGTGCTGATATAGTATCATACACATAAACAAATATTGTATCTCATATCAAATCCAATTCATAAAAAAATAATATTTTTTATGTCAAAAATATTATATTTTACTGCAAATATCGATCGAATTAACCTGTCTCGTAAATATATATTCATGAGATCGTATCACGAATAATATATTCTTATTTTTTGTGGTGCTCCAGCATTCTTTCGAAAAATAGACTAAGATTGAAAAAAGATCCAATTAGTGTACCAAAACCATATATTGACCGATGTCCAAGCACATGATAAAAAATAACACAGATCATAGGACCAAAAATGTTTGTTTTTTTTTTTTTTGGGATTCTTTTATGCTAGATGGGAAACCAACTTTTCACCTATTGCATGTTTAAATAACTATTTTTAAAAAAGTAAAATCATATTTCCGACTAGTTAAACCCCCTTTGCACAATTCAAAATTTTCGTGAAATGCTAGCTGTATATGAAGAGTCTTGATTCATTAGTTATAAGATTAAAATAAAAGGGAATTATATTGTGTGAAATTTAAAATATTTTCATTTAATTTGGACGATGATAAATTTTTATGAATCAGAACCTGAACCCAAGAGTGGTTCGCGGACGAACAAAGATTTAACAAGTTGGGGTATTGTAACCCTAGTTCTTGAGCAAAGATATATCCAAAGTTATTTATGATTGTTCCTAAAAAAAAATTATTTTTGATTGTCAACTTGATGGGATAATGATTGGATATATAAGAATCTATGTTTTTTGTTTTGAAATTTTAGTTTTTCTTCCCGCGTGATATTCAAATCTGAAACATACGTGATATATATTAATGTGTATTTTACTACATCGGTATTTTCAATAAAAAAATATCGAAATTCCTGAAAATTGAAATATACAATACTCGAATCAAATTTTAATAATATTAATTATCAAAATTATAAAAATACAAACATATCGAACGATATTATATATATATTTTCAATAGAGATGTCAATGGGGTGGGTATGGCGCGTGTATGGCTAAACCCAAGACCCGTCTCATGAAGAAAACTCGGACCCATTACCCGCCCCGATTAAATATTCTTCGAACCCTCCCCACCCCGTATACGAAATGGGGCCGGGTAGACCCGCCAGACTCATGAGACCCAAATTTTTTTTATATGAAAACAGTAATCTTCTTATCACATGATTGAATTATGAAACAAACAAGCCTCTAAATATAACACAATAAAAAACTAATTCATATATTCGACCACACTTAATAATAACAAACAAAGTATTTTCATAACATAATGAATTACATAAAAAAAGAGTTACTAGCTCTCAAAAAAAAAGTCTTGACATCCCCAAAAATAAGTCATAACAGAATTTAAACAGATCAATATAAAATCAGCGAGTAAGCATGATTTCAGACACATTCTTCAGGATCATCTTCTTCTTCATCAAGAATGGTGGGACAAGTTGGTAATTACTTGAAGAATTACCTACAAAATTAAAGAGAGAAAATACATTGAAAATATAAAACTGTAATTTAAAACCGTAAAAAATGTAATTTAAAGAGAAAAAGTACAGTAACAAAATTAAAATGAAAGTACAATAACAAAATAACCTTCCACCTCACATCACAACTATCTTCGTGAGCACATCAATGCCTCCAAAGTCGTTGGATTAAGCCTACTACGATAAGGACCAACTATTCTTCCACTATTGCAAAAGTAGATTCAGATGCAACAGTTAACACAGGAATATCTAAAATATCCTTTGCCATTTTCTGTAAATTTGGATATTTGACCTCATTCGTCTTCCACCAACAAAGAATATCAAAATGTTGATTTCGTGGCAAGACAATTTCTTCCAAATACATATCCAACTCGGTTAGGGATTTTGACGCAGCTTGGCCTGAACTTGAAGCCACAAATTTATCATACATATCTAAAATATTAATATCAGATGCATCAATATTACAAACAGACGAAGTCCCATCAATCCCTGAACCACCACTATTTTCCAATGATTTTTTTGTCTTGGATTGGTAATCTACCAATAAATCACAACAATTTTGTCGAACTTCATCAATTTTAGATTGTGATATTTCATCATAAACTAGGGGAAAATAAAATTCAACAAGCTTCATCTTATATCTAGGATCCAGTAACAACCCCATCATAATATGACAATTATCCCAATATTTATCAAATTTATCATTTATATTCACATATATGGGGTGGGTATGGGGCGGGTATTATAGAACCCATGACCCGCCCCATACCCAGATGGGTATGAAAAATTGGACCCGAGACCCACCCCATGACCCATTTAGTATGCCAAACCCGTCCCAAACGGGGCGGGTCCATTGCGGGTCTGGGTAAAACCCGGACCCATTGACATCTCTAATTTTCAATAGAGATTTTTTTTAAAGTATAATTTATATTTTCCGCTTTAAGATAAAATCTGAAATCCATCATCATCGAGCAGTAAATTATAATTATAGTGGTATATATATATATATATATATTGGGGTAGTTACGTAGGTGTCTGTAACTTTCGTTGACGTTCAAGCACTTGGCCCTCCATGTAATTATATCGACCTTTCAAGTCATACACGCATATGAATAATAATCTTATGATAATGTTTATTTGGGACCCAAATTAAATCACGCTCTTTTAAAATACACTGTAATAAAATGTCGTGCGGTAGATATTTATTATTTATTGGATACTGGATATAATGTTGTTATTGCTATATTTTGATTAAGATGCATGCTTGTACAAGGATTATAATTAATTAAATTACAATCATTTGGAAACGGTTTGAATAGCTAGGTAGTGTTTAGAAGGTGATATATGCGTTTGGATTGAGTAATTTAGATTATATAATCATTATTTTAAATATTTATTAGTTTGAAAAGATTTAATTTAGAGGGTTTCAAATCGATTTCTTATCAGTATATTAATCTAATTCAAATCATTCCATCCAATTATAACCACTACAAGAATTCCGGGAATTAGCCACTGACTAATCCATCCGGCCCTTTTCGCAAATGAAAAACGGATTAGCGAACGAAATAGGCCGTGCCTAAATGCTTGGTTGCAGATGCTTTCCTTTGAAGTTATGCTACTTCTCTTCTTATCGCACCATGCCCAATCTTGACTATAGTGGCGGAATGTGGTCGGTATACTCACAACTCGATAACCCTTGAAGGAGAGACGGGGGATAATTAAGGGGGCCGATGGAATTTAATAGAGGGAGCAGATGATCCGACTTGGTGTCTCCTCGGTAGGCTTTATCCGTGATGGACTTAATGTGGTATTCATGTTAGTTGTCGACATAGGAAACATACTTAATGGTCCCTTCTATCCGGCCATCCTCTATAATATATTCGACCACTCCAAGGAAAGATAAATAGTTGTGTACTCCTTAATTAATCCTCGTGTCATGGTTATTAAATTCGACCACTCCAAGGAAAAATAAAGAAAAAATCGAGTAAAAATAGAAATATGCTTGCGGAAATCTTTAAATTTCACGAACTATTTAAATAGATGTCTGAACCTCTACTACTGTTTTTCTTTAATTTTCTATAATTGAGAAAAAGAATTTGTTGGAAAGTATACATATAACCGATAATATGTTATACATAGAAACTTTTGTTATGTGTATAAATATTTTTTTTTGAAAATAAAGAACAAAAAGCTATAGTTTGCATACAATATAACAGTCAAAAATATATCTAAATGACAGCGATTACTTTGCTTACTTTTGGTGGTCAAGAATCTAAAGTGGTCTAACTATCCCTCAAATTTGAATAATTAAATCAGACATTGCGATTAAACAATTAATTAGCTGTTCCTCACTTTTTTTTTTATAGGGTTTAAGTTTATTTAATAAAATTTTCCAAAAAGAGAATCAATTGAACCGGCTTCAAAATCAGCAGCTCCCTAATTATAATTTTTACCCAAACCATTTTAAAAACTAAATTATTATTATTGTTATTATAGCTAAAAAGGGCTTTATTGACGAATCAATTGGCGGATACCAATGGCGAAACTCGTTGTTTTTTGTGATTGGTTTTGAACTTGTAAGTAATTATATTTGTTATTCCCGCACGCCTCATTTGTTTCTAAATTATTTATTTATTTTACCAAATTCGTGGGTTTCTTTTTTAAAATTATAGGATGATTTGGTTGACATCTCAGAAGCACATGTAAAAAAAAAATAATAACACCACCACAACGTCACCGAGTTAGGGTGGAGTTCTGTATCCAATAATCGATATTAATTCTTACATGTGTGGTCCATAATTCTTTTCCACGTGAAACCATATATACGAAAATGAATTAAAACCAGTGGATATAATCTTAGGTTAATACCTAAAACTACCATACTTGGGTTTTTTTCGAGCATTTTTCTAGCAGCCAAGTACCTGAATCCTTCAGTCACTAAATTGTACTAAAATAAGAGTAATGCTACATGTACAACCAAATTTGTACATCAATTCTTACAACACGATAAATTCATTACAAAAATTTCATTTATCGAAATCTCATTAATATAAAATATCACGAAATAATAGCAAAATCTCACGATATAATAACAAAAATCTTATGATATAATTGTTGTAAATATCATTGTACGGTATTTTAATTAGTTGTATTTTTAGCGTTATTCTTAAAATAATATGATGAAATGGAGACTGAATAATTTTGAAATCATTATGAAATCACCATTATTCAACCATTCATGCTTCAATAATTATTACGTTGTCGATTTACTGTTAACATTGTCAAAACCCACTCTTATTCATAACTAATTAGTGACAAATTGAAGTTTAGGCACATTCAAAAGTGACTAATTAATTACCCAAGTATTTTTTTTATGCCACCAAGTAAAGTCTTACAAGTCTTTCATTTGATTATTTGCTTAATAAAGTATAATATTTCTGTATTAAATTCATTATCGCAATTAAGGAATTCAAATTCTAGCCACTACATTTGATTTTATATAATTAATTTATCTTTCGATTATTGAAAAATTATTGAAAAATTAAAGTTATTTTATCTGCTTAAAAAACACGCTGTGACTAATATCTTTCGGCTTCATACTTTAGCTAGTAACTCTTGGGATGTCATAATATACTCTTTGTCAGGATAAAAATAAAACAGTGATCTTTGATCTATTGTACAATTTAAATATTTGAGTGGTACGGTTATCATCGATTATAATTTTTGGCCTAGTGACAAACAATTTATCTAAAAATTGGTATCAAATTCGATGTCATTTGTTAGTTCTAATAATTACTTTTATTAAGAGAACAATTGAAACATAAAACTAATAATTTTTTACAGTTTAAAGTTTTGAGTTGCAACATTATCAGCTACTACACTTTTTTTATGAATCGACAAACATTTGATTCTACATTAATATTTTTATCAAAAAAATTGTAAGATGACCCATCATTTTATGCACAATATGTTAAGTATTAGGAGTGAAAAGGAGGTTGGGTTGTTAGCATCGTAAAACCAAATTAATTATATGCTAGGAATTTTTTTTAAAAAAAAACAGAAATTGAAAGGAGAGGGAGAAAGAATGTAAGTGGCCGACATAAAAGAAAAAATGGGCCATCTTAGTTGGGGATGCTATGGACCAAACAACTGTTGCAGGTCCAATTCCCATTTTAGATGGGCTTTGTCCCACTTTTCCCATTATGTATTTTTGTCGGCGGATTCATTGTCGGTCGAGCTCTCTCCATTTCAACATTTGGTAAAATTAATCGTGAACATGGCAAATTAAATATAATTAGCACCTCAATTTTATTTTCAAAATTTCACACTACAAAATTATATAGTGTACAATAATTGAATGTGAAAAAAAAAATTTATAATGTATCGTATGCCGACATGATATCGATATTAATGCTGAGATGTCTGAGTATTGCTGATCCGTTATGCTGAAAGAGAGATGCCATAAAATTGGATTCGATATATATATATATAAAAAAATTATTGCCTATATATTTTCATCCCTACATTGAAAACATTTTAAATCAAGTCTCTAAAAACTAAACTTATACATACCAACGTACCAAAACATGCAATGAATCACTCAATCACAGATTTCTTGGTCCAGTGGTTTCTATTGTTCCAAAATAAGACAAGACCTCGAATTCGAAACGTGTGTAAAATATGGGAAGTTAGAAGGTAAAGTAAACTTACACTAAATGATGCACAACGAATCACGTACTACTACTACAAATGCAATTTAATGAATTAAGAGTAAAGTAAACCCTGTGGGCTATATTGACATAATAACTCTTCGATAAAAAACATGCTGGTGACACATGACGTGTCCACTCCTTTACTGCCCCAACGACTATATAAGGCCACATAGCAACATACCACAAAACTACACTTCTAACATCTCTCTTTCTATATAAAACTTTTAATTAATTGGTGGAAAATTTTATTTTTTTCGAAGATTTTCCAGTATCATACTTGTAAATTTAGGGTATATTCAAGATCACTTTGTTGAGAAAACAAAAAATGACTCTCTCGAGCAAAGCCACGTGTAATTCCCATGGCCAAGATTCCTCCTACTTTCTGGGATGGCAGGAGTACGAGAAGAATCCCTACGATGAGGTCAGGAATCCCAATGGAATCATACAGATGGGTCTTGCAGAGAATCAAGTATGTTTGTGTTTTTTTTAACTGGGATTTGGATTTGGTTCTTGTACCAAGATTTTCTTTTGATTTTGGTACTGTTTTTCTTGATATTATGGATACCATGTTGATTCTAACAAGTAATTGTTCACGTTTCTGCAGCTCTCTTTCGAATTACTCGAATCATGGTTCGCGGAAAACCCGGACGCAGCAGGGTTCAAGAGAAATGGAGAATCCATTTTCAGGGAGCTTGCTCTCTTTCAAGATTATCACGGCCTTCCTGCTTTCAAGAATGTAAGCATGCAATATTGTAGCACAAAATAAATATAAATTTAATTATATATCATATATACCTAATTATAAAACTGCGTATATAATTCTTTTTAATTATTATTATTTTTTCAGGCAATGGTGCAATTTATGGCAGAACTCAGAGGAAACAAAGTCAGCTTCGAGCCGAACAAGCTTGTACTAACCGCAGGCGCCACGTCCGCCAATGAAACTCTCATTTTTTGCCTCGCAGAGCTAGGCGAGGCTTTTCTTCTCCCCACTCCATATTATCCAGGGTACGTAGAAAATTAATGGAAGTCTCAGTTTAATGAGTTATATCTAAGTGTACATCAAATTTATTCTGATTAAAGTTATTTAATGCAGTTTCGATAGAGACCTCAAGTGGCGAACGGGAGTCGAAATCGTACCGATTCACTGCACCAGCTCTAATGGCTTTAAAATCACTGCACCAGCACTAGAAGAGGCGTATCAACTAGCCCAGAAACGTAATCTAAAAGTTAAGGGAGTATTAGTGACCAATCCCTCGAATCCTTTGGGGATAACCCTGACTCGCAACGAGCTTAATCTCCTGGTTAACTTCATCGATGCGAAAGGAATCCATCTTATCAGCGACGAGATTTATTCCGGGACCGTTTTTAACTCGCCAAGTTTTGTCAGCATCATGGAGGTTTTGGTGGACTGGAATTACGTCAACACAGAAGTTTGGAACCGGGTTCACATCGTGTACAGTCTCTCCAAAGATCTTGGCCTTCCGGGGTTCCGCGTCGGGGCCATCTACTCTAATGACCAGCTCGTTGTGGCGGCAGCCACCAAAATGTCGAGTTTTGGGCTGGTTTCGTCGCAAACTCAGTATCTTCTGACCGCCATGCTTTCAGACAAGAAGTTTACCAAAACTTACATTGTCGAGAATCAGAAAAGGCTTAAAAACAGGCATGCAATGCTTGTTAATGGCCTGAAAACCTCCGGGATTTTGTGTTTGAAGAATAATGCCGGATTATTCTGCTGGGTGGACCTGAGGCATCTTTTAAGCTCCAAAACCTTTGAAGCAGAAATGGATCTATGGAAGAAAATTGTTTTCGAAGTGGGGTTGAATATCTCGCCCGGCTCTTCGTTTCATTGCGACGAACCGGGCTGGTTCCGGGTTTGTTTCGCCAACATGTCAGAGGAGACACTAGACCTGGCAATCCGACGTATAAAATCATTCGTTAACACCATTTCTTCAAGTAAAATTAGCACAGGCTTTTCTTACAGTTCAAGCAGGAATCCGAGAAGAAAGTCACTGGCCAAGTGGGTTTTTCGGCTAACGTTTAACGATTGGGAACGGGAACGTGAACGATGAACGATAGCCTGTGTCAACACCCGGTCGATTCGATTTTTTCTAGAGAGAGAATTTTCATGTTGAGTTACGAGTTAATTAATTTTGTATAATTTTTTTTCTTTTTTTTTCCCATTTATCTTTTCATGTAAAGAGAGCACTCGGTCCATCATGTGGACTTGAAGTGATTTGCTCCACATTAATTCCATTGGAAACTTGAAAGTATTTTCCTCCGCAATAATATAATCTCATTAACTCCTTTTTAATTGTGCATAAAATCTTCTCGAAATAATCAAAATCGTTCTTGATAAATTTATTAATTTCTTCATTTGTTAGAATAATCTAATTTGTAGACTATTTTATGTCAGTGCATCGGCGACATCAACGGCAAAAGACAATGAAGAAATACATTGTTACCGACGTTGTACTTCAATTCCCTGATTTATGAAATATATTTACATATATAATATTTGTCAATCGATGGACTTTATTTAACATTGTCCGAGCCCCGGATAATTAGCATTAATGTTGTTCGAGTCAAAGAATGTAATTTTCTAAATTAGGGTTGTTGCCAAAAGTCTTTGCCTCTTCGGCTGCTGGAAGAAACCAAGAAAACCCAAGTTCCCAAGTTTGCCCACAATACAAGAAATTCTGCATACAACAACGCACATATGCTTTTTAACAGCGGTTTTATCGAAAACCGTTGTCTGTTGGGGGCAAAGACATATTGAGTGCATTTATTTTATTATCTCACCTTCACCGTTGATTTCATCTTACGAGCTAGTCAGTGTTTACATCTTTCAACATCTCATCCCTTCAATTATACTGTCTTGATATATATAATTTTCATGGACCAATTATTGCATTGTTATTACATTTGAATTCGATAGAGTAAAATGATTTCGCAAATTAAATATTTGGAGTGGTTATAACTTTTTATATAACCATTTCCATCTCGTAAATCAGCCATGTAATTAGTATGCACGGTTTACGGAGCCAAATGACATCTTAAACCATCTTTAGTCGCATAGTTCTTCATAATTAATTGCATGGTACATGGATAAATATCTTTGGATTTCATTGTATTAATTATATATTAATGAACTACTTAAATTTATATTAAAGTTATCATATCCACCTCGTAACATAATCTTGTTTTGTAGGTAAAAATGACACATTTTACCTTAAAATCCACTAGAATCATTTTTTGTCCATGATGATGATGATGATGATTATTATTATTATTTATTGGAAAATTTGTTTTTTTGTCTTCTATATTTGTCTCAATGTGATTTTGACAACTAAAATTGTCAAAAATAAAAAAATACATGACTAAAATTTAAATTTGTAACATAGATCACAAAAATCTCAACGTGACAAAATTATTACACCAAAAATTCTCCATTATTATTATTATTAATATATAAGACTTTTGCTTTTTTCGATAGAGCTAGGGTCCGAATTTCTGTCTATTTTGCATGTACTTGCTGACCATATGTCCATATCCATGTGCTTTAATTTCGGGAAGTGGCTGATGTCATTCGTAATTTATTCTCTTTTACTAATTCATGATTTTTTATGTTTATTTTGGAGAAAATAAACTGTTTAGATCTACTAACATGTCTCTTTTTTGTTCTGATCCATTAATTATATAAAGTTTAATTTTAGTACACTTATTATTAATTTTTTGCTTTTAGTCCTTTTTTCGTAGGACGTGACACTAGAAAATACTGATGTAGAACCATGAATTGCTCGCATGATATCGAAAATTGCTATTGTGTTTGACGTAACATCAACGATTGAACCAAAATAGACTAATATTAAAAATTAGTGTACTAAAATCAAACGTTGAGTACTTAAGTTAATTGATCTAAATTTTTTTCCCCACTTATAATTTTGTCTTTTAATTTAACTAAAATTATTGATTGCGTATGTTCAAAATCCTTTTGCTAATTAATGATGTACATAGATCTTCGAAAAATATTAATTTGTTTCATCACTACTATAATATATATATAAAATTCTTGAAAGGACCAAAAGGTCTGGAGAAATTATAACCAGGAAATATATGCAGAAAATATACTTCAGGTAAAGTAGTTCTGAAACAAAACTTTTTTCATCTATTGGTTTTTAACCTCAAAATCTAAAAAAAAGTGCAATACAAAGATTACTACGTATTTAATTTAATTAAAACCTTGATAAATTTTTGGCATATATATATAGTATCAAGTAATCTAAAAATTTGTTTTAGCTTGTGGATGTATGGCCTTGTCACAAAACATTACTAATCACCATATCTATCGCTTTTCAATAATGATGATATCACACAGTTATTGTAAATTTGTAATGGCATGTTAACAATTATTCATATCTATTTTCATTATACAAAAATGATTAATTACTTTACGAATTTATTCTACGGTACTCTAATTAATCATTTTCATCATCATCATATATTGCATTTATATGAAAGTTATATCGAGGAAACTATATTTTAGGTCATGTAACTTGTATGATTTTCATTTTTAGTTATGTTATCAATCCATTTACATGGATTTAGTCTATTAATTTGTATTTTTCTATTTTAGTAATTTTTTAATTATAGTGTTGATATGTTATTGAACACATCGGTCATGTTCTAGTGCAATTTAAACAGTTGACTAAGATTATAAGTTGATTAGTACGGAATCTATATATAGGTGCAGAGAATATTAAATTATTTTGACCGAAAACATTCATTCTTTTTAAAAAAAAAAAAAAAACAACAAAAAAATCTAAAAGGAGCCCTAAAGAATCATGATATTTATACCAGAACCCAACTTTTCTACTTAAATCAGATTCTTTCGAGATATGTTTACAAAAGCGAAGCTGTAAATTAAGAATCCATGAGCTTTACACAAATTACTTTCTTGTCTAGTTAAGCATTGGTCTGCATGTGGCTTCCAAGAAATTTCAAGCTCCAACTAAAATCCAAAAATGGCCAATTATTTTTCTCTCCACTGCAGGCCTTCTTTCTGCGTCAAACTTTCTGCTCTGAGGATCCCATCTTCCCTTAATTTCTTGAGCAGATCACAAAAATCAAGCCTTTAATACGCTAATAAAAATAACAAAGATTGAAGTTAACAAAGGGTGGGAGGACAACTCCAGACATGAAGCCTTAGCTTTATGGACGTTGTTTCCTGTCTTACGATAATGGAGTGAACACTTTGTCCACATTACGAATTTGAAAAGAATGGCTAATAATAATAACTAGCTAAGGTAACATATTGTTCAAGCAGATCAATATATTTGGTATGTTTGTTTCATTTCCTCTTTGGTATGTATGCACCATAATTGATCAGAAGTGACGTCGAGACCGCATGATCACGGTTCGGGAATTAGATTACCAAAAAATTAAATAATATCTCTGATAAATAAAATATAATAATGTTGATCTGAAGTTTTAGACGATAAAATGGAAAGAAAAAAAATTGTTGTCAAAATTATTTTTTTTTAAAAAAAAATTTATTGAGCGAAACTACCTGATTTGCTCATAATAGTCAAAAATATATATTTGTCCAACTTCTACATAAAGAATAATGTTTGAGAATATAAATATAACCAATAATTTATAAATAATAATTAGGGGTAAGAGGTGTGAACACTTTTGAATTTTCTTCTGACATCCAAATACGGAATTGCTATAGTCTCAAAGTCGGACAAGCTCTTACTTATACAACTAATTTGTCGCACGCAGAATTATTATTGGCGAAAATTTTATTTTATGACATTTAAACCATGCACAAAGGGACTAACAGATTATTAGCCTTCATTAGCTAAGTATAAAATAGATTCAATAACTTTTTACATTAGTAAAAGAAAAATGTGGGTTTTAGGAAATAGAATAGGTTACAATCTCTCTTGTTTGAAAATATAACATAAGTATATGGTATGTTCATACTTATTTATCATACTATTATTGTATAAGTGTATAATAATTGTCACGCTCCGAGACCGGGCTCGCACCTGCGCAACTGCGCAATGGATCCCTATAGCAACTACTTCGTATTCGAGGACGAAAATGATTGACCCAGGTTGCTATAGAAGTCCATTGTAATCCATTATAAACTCATTTTAAATATTTAATTTTTATCATGTGGGACAATAAGTATCATAATAATAGCTAGAAAGGAATGATAACTATTTACATCGCGCAAGAACTAATTAAAACCATAAAACTTTTAGGATTAATGAGCCATGCTTGATTTTTCCAAGCCATATAAGTGTTCATGTACGTACAGGCGTAATACACATAATATATGTATGCGTGCTATAAATTATATGATATTTCATGTTAAAAACTTTGCAATGCAAGATTGAGACAATGAACACATGATAATCTGATATAACGTAAAACTACTCGTTGTCATTTCGAGTTCTTCTCAAAATTGGATCGATTATTAATATCAAGACGATATTTGGATGATCAAGTTAACTGGCAGGAAGTGACAAATTTGATTGAGTGGTATGGCGATTCATGTGGAAAGCACATGCATGCAAGTGAAAGAGAACATATAGAACACCTGCAGAAATGTGCGGGGGTGGGATTGAAGAAACAACCTGGTATGCGTATTCCTCTCTGATGAAGACAGGAATGGCCAAATAAACATGAACCTTTTATAATATTTACATGAGGGAGCATCAGTGTTGTGACCCACACCGCATTCCTTGTTATTCAATTGGAAATATGGCCCCAAAGAGTTAGGACCATCACAAGAAATTGTGTGTACGATTTCCACGTGAAATGGTCTAAGGAATTAATGAGGATTGAGCTACGGGTCTTCAATGATCAATACGTTTTGTAACAAGAAGAAATATTTAGGAGATAGATGATTTAATATAGGGCGATTTGAATCCGTTATGTTATCATAATCGAGTTTTAGTATAGTATATTTCAATTTTTTTTGGCAATTTTCAAAATTTATTTTGCAATTTTATTCATTTTAAATGAAATTGATTACATGACACTTGAGACATTCATACGTCAGCGCCGCCAAATAGAAAAAAAAAACTAAAATTCACATACACAAAAAAGAGTAAAACTGAAATTCGAGCATAGATGACCAACAAAAGACAACTATAATTACCAAATTTGAAATTTTATCTTTAGTAGAATATGAACCGTACAAAGAAATTTAGAGTATGTTTTTATTTCACTGTTCTTGGATTTTTGTTTTCAGATTGTGAGTTTTTGGAAAGATATTTGGGAAATGAGGTGTGTGTTTGGTTTTTTTTAGGTAATTTCAAGATATTAACGATTACCATCAACCATCGTTTGACAAGACCAGGTCCTGATGGGGAAAATGTTGAGATCGGTTTGAGATTTCCTTAAAAATTGGTCTAAGGTTAGGTTAGCGATAAAACTATTTTTCTAAAAATCTAAATTAATCAGTCGAGTAACTTTATGTTAAAAAGCGCAAAGAACTCGAATTGATACAACGAATATTTTGATGAAACCGATATACATAATATGAAACAAATAAAGTATGTGCTCATGATTATGAAAAACAGATAAATGAAAAAACAAATTTGTTTCTATAAGTTCAAGAGTCGAACATCTTTAAATCTCATCTTCCTCCGTTTATGAAAGGTTCCACTAAAAAAGTTCAATTTACACAATAATGTTATACAAACTCACTCGAACTGAAATTACACTCTGAGTTAGAACTTATAGTCATCTCGATTAAATATTATTATAAGAACATGATGTGCGACCACTGCTACTAAATTTAATTGTCAAATATATTCATATAAAATTGCAAATTACAAAATAATAAATCAGAATGAAGTAACATAAGCTTGTTACTATTGGTCCTTATAGCCGTCCAATTCTAAATAAATTATAATTTTATCATGTTCTTGCATCGCGTCCAAACTGGTAAAGATTTCCTTGGTTTAATATACAAAGAAAGATATGGGTTCTTGTCTACCTGAAAATATCTAAATAATATTCTCACATGGAGTAACTGAAAAAAATATATAGATCTTGATTCTGTATTAATATAGAATATTATATTATTGCAATAAAATATTTTCCGAAGTATAATTTCTCAATTTATGCCCCAAAAAAAATCTTAAGTATCGGTGGCATTGAATTATATCCATGTTCAATTTACCGACCACTTTATCCATTCACAGGGTTTTTGAGTTCAATTGTCCGTTTTGCGACACTTATCCTATAAGAAATTTTATAAAGTATATATAAAATAAATAATCTTGCAGTGACCTAAAAAAGATAAGTAAAAACAATTTGGGTCAGAGGGGAGTGGAATTAATGGGTTTAGAGTTTTGGGCCTCGATTTAAATGAAAGCATGCCCAAAGCTCGCATGGATAATACAACAGATTAATGGGCCGGGCTTTTGAGTATAAACTGGGTTACGGCCTACAAAGATTTTTAACTTATAATAAAGAGACTTGGTCAATGAGGCATCATATCACTGCCTTAGTAAATAAACACTGAGGTTGAGTTTGGATGAAATGATTTAGATTTGTGGGACTGTGGGAGGGTCTCAAATCAAAAGATTTGAAATGCGTTGATTTCAAATTATTCGGTCAGACAATGGATTTGAAATTGAAACAAAACATTACATTTTTACAATATAAAAAGATTTCAGATCACTCAATTCTAATTTTGAATAAACTTGTTATGATATTTTTTATATGTGCTTTTAAAACCAAATTCAATCAAATCCTCCATTTTAATACAACCTAAGATTTTTTATTTAGTGGTAAACGACGACAAAATAATGTAACGAAATAAAAAAAAATTTAAAAGAAAAAATTGTAGTTTTAGTCATATATGTTTATTTGCGAATTTGGCATTGATAAAAAGATTTCAGATCACTTAGTGTTATATTTTTCAATTTTTAATTATTTTAGTCATTTTTTTTATCGAGAGTACTGATTTAGCATTGAAGCGACATTGCATACGTCAGTGTCATGTCAGATCTAGTCATATCAACACGCTTTAAAGTCACGTCAAGAAATGACTAAACAAAAAAGATTGTCCATGGTAGTTATTTAAATCTATGCTTGTTTTCATATAAGAACTACTAACTAAAATCACTCCCAAAAGTCGATATGAAATATATATTGCATTAGGTTTGTTTCTTACTTTGTATCAAATAAAAATAGTACGCATTTACATCCACACGAGGAAAACTAGTTTCATTGGCCGATGGAGAAGTGGTAGACAATGCATCAAGTGACAGAATCATGGGAACATTTCACAACTACTTTTGAAAAAATCAACAATTTCTAGTTCGCTTGACGTGAGCAAGAGAGACGTGTTAAGGTGCTCCCATTTTTTTACTCTCACAAAAGGGATAATTTTCTGTTGCAAAAGATACGCATTGCAGATCGGTTGAATGGGTCAAAAATTCTTTTTTCATGTTTTATACACATTTTATTTTATTCTATAGAACCACCACTAATCTTTAACTCCCGGATAACTTTAATATGTTTCGAGTTGCCTCGCCACATCTCATTTACAGATAGAAATTACATTTTCGGTCTTATAATTTGTATGTATTTCGTTTTTGGTCTTATTATCGGTTAATTCACGGTTTGAGTCGACTAATATACACTTTTTTTGGTAATATCAGACATATCAACAATTTTCATCAGCATTTTCATGTGATACGACATGTTTTTCCTATGCCACGTTAGCACCCAGATGAAAGGATTAAAACCGGGAAAAAAATTGCAAAGACTGTCAATCGACTAACAACACAATAAATGCAAAGCATACAAGTTTCAAAACCATAAGTAAAATTTCCCCTCCTATAAATCTATTTTCACAAGTTTGACTGGCCCTTCAAAACAAACTATTATAAATTTATTCATGGTATATGTGATGGATCAAATCTGAATTTTGAATTTTGTGAATCCGCCTAATTACATCACTAGCTAGCTACTTGGTTAATTTAATTATGGACCAAAGAAAAGTTTTTGATACTAATCTTGATTTTACTACTTCTCATTGTAATGATTTACACAATTATCCACCTCAAGATATACCCAGTTTACACAGAATAGTAAATATGAATTATTTGTATAGCCAAATCATGTAACGAATCGATTAATATATTGAGTTGTGCAGGCAGAAAAATCTAAAAATAAGACAGGAAATTCAAAATATTTTTATCAAAATTCATCTGTTTCTGTAATAATTATAATTAAAACTAAATCCATATTACAGTACGAGAAAAGTCATTTAGGAAGCCCTCAATTCAATGATGGGACTTACTCAAAAAAAACGACAGGGATGAGTTTTTCTTGTCGGCTTATTTTTATCCAAGAAGCATTATTTTTTCGTTCAAATCCAATATATATCACCGAAAATTATTTTTTTCTTTATTCCTATACTGTAAAAAAGACTTGGTTACATGGTACTCGAGTACGGAGTCAGAAAATAGAGATTGTAGTATGCAAATAATATTTAAATAATTTTAAGATGACAAAAACAAATATTAAGAGAGAAAAGTGAAATATACTTATTTTTAAACCCTAATCAATAAAATTAAAAAATTAAATGAAGCAATTGCACCCATCCGCCTTCCTCGACATCGGTACCGGCAGATTCATTTCAAAATAGCTAAAATACCAAAAATCTAAATTTCCTAAACCTAATATGTAAATCTTGACCGTCAAATTTGTACGTGCGGCCATATATTTTGTATGTCCCCCACTAGACCTGACAATAAAATGCATGAAAACTTTAGCTCGTACGTGTATAATATGCAGTGAAGTTTCAACTTTTTAGAGAGTAATAGGTGGTGATGATGAGCTACTCATTATTTGTCACTTTCAAAGATAAATGGGGGACCGAATCCTTTTCTTACAGTAATTAAACAGTGTGAGATAAAATATAAAAAAAGATGGCGCCAGTTTAGAATGCTTTATTTACT
>NC_133308.1:27855086-27902765 GCF_012295235.1 Primulina huaijiensis | reverse complement strand
TTTCAGTAGATCATAACAACTATTAAGATAGTTTTGAAGAAAATTTTAAAAGAGTTTATTCCTCTCTTTCTAAACTTATCTTTTATCCTAACAATTATGATATGACAAATAAACGCTCAACTGGGCTCCCCGTAGAATTTGGTGGCATGTCATTGGATCCTAAGCGCCATGCATTTAAGTTGGTCACGACTTTCCTTTGACGACATTGTTTGGAGTGATCGATATAAATCAAACTATCTAATCGAGATTTCGATATTATTCGATTTATCTTATAATATATACTTTAAAAACATTTTTTGTGCTTTATAAGTGAATAAAATTAAATTGTGTGTTTGGATAAGATTTTTGTAACATGTTTTTGAATTTTTCTAAAAAAAAATTGTTCTCCAAGTTAGTTTTTAAGGAACGATTAAGAGATGTTTTTTAATATTTCTAGAATAATAAAACATGGTTAAATGAGAAATATTTTTTTATAAAATAGTTGTTCAAATACCTTTTTAATTATTTTTACAAATACAATCGTTATTTTTTTTTAAATAGTTTCTGAACACATTTTTAACTCAAATCGTTTTTATATGATAGTTGTTCAAACACATATTTATTCTTAAAACAACTGTTAAAATATTTTATAAATTTTTTGAAAAAATACTTTTATAAAAATGTTTTATAAATATTGTCCAAACAAGGTATGTTTTGTTTTTCGATACTATAAATAGTCAAAGTTTGGTTTTAATCTAATAATCGAAATGCCAGCATGGTACTAAGGGTGTAAATAAATCGAGCAAAAAATTATTAACAATTTATGGCTCGGATTAAGTATATTTGTTCTCAAGATTGATTTGAATATCGAAAATTTTTAAATGTTTTGATCAAGTTTGGTTGGAAATGTTTGAACCTATTTGTTAGATATTCGAACTATTGAGCAGATATTAAGGTTCGAGAACGAAAATTTGAAAACTTGAAATATTCAAAAAGCTCTAAATGTATATATATTCAATATATATTTGTACTACATTGATAAAAGATTAAGACTTGCGAACTTGTTTGATTCGTTTACAGTTCTAACCGAATATTACTAACGTAGCACCATAAAGTTCTTAACATAACTTTGGATATTGTTGACATGTCAAATGTCACTTCATCACCACAGTTAAAAGANGACTTGCGAACTTGTTTGATTCGTTTACAGTTCTAACCGAATATTACTAACGTAGCACCATAAAGTTCTTAACATAACTTTGGATATTGTTGACATGTCAAATGTCACTTCATCACCACAGTTAAAAGAAAAAAAAAAACACCTACTTATCGAACTATGACAGAGCTAATAGCCAAACAACTAATTTAAAAAGCTATTTTTGCAATTTTCCTTGCAAGAAAACTATGGAGATTGTAATTTTAAGAAAATAACACACTAAAATATTTATGTTTTTTTTTTCATTTAATCTAATTAGATTGCATGTTTTTGGTGGCTCGTGGATTCCAAAAATTTGACCCGTTTAGACCAGTGATACACCGAACGGCAGAAGATGGGCCACTCCATGGGCCCATGTAGGTCCAACCAGATCGTTTAGTCGTTTTTGGTTGCTTGTACGTTGTAGTACTTCTCGTTGGAGGTTAGCTTTTGTTTTTGCTCCCTCATAAAAAATTAAATAATTAATTGAAGATAATAATATTCGATATAAAGGTATACATTCGGAATAAAATGGAATCTACAGACTACAACCCTGTGATCCACATGAAAAGGCAAATGTCATAGGCTATAGATTAAAATTTAGACTTTTTTGGGAAAATCGAGAAGCGAAAAATCATAGTAAATCTCTTGTAAAACGGTCTCAAGAATTTTTATCTGTGAGACGGGTCAACCCTACCGATATTTACAATAAAAAGTAATACTTTTAGCATAAAAAATAATATTTTTTCACGGATGACCCAAATAAGATATTCGACCTACGAAATTGATCAGTGAGACCGTCTCACAAGAGTTTTGTGAAAGGAAAAATATGTCAACGCGAGAATGAATAATTTGAAAAATCATCCTACTGGCATATTTTATTTTTTTTCAACTTTTAATTAAGCAAAATTTGATATTATTTCAATGAGTAACTTTTTTTTTTTTTTTATCTCTAGTCCGTTTTCTCTATAGAGGTGATGGTACACCGCCGAACTTTTGCTAATAAATTTCAATTTCGTCTCAATATGAAATAATTTCAGATCTTTTGTTCAAATATCATTTCAAATCCAAATATTTGAATTGAAATATTTGCATTGATTTGATTTAAAATTCACCTAGTTGATCCATTGTTTAGCTCAAATGTTGCATAATTGAATTCGATCAAATGTTATATAAGACAAGGACGTGGTATTCGCAAAGGTCCCTCTCTGAGAGAGAGTAGAGTTGTCTCAAATAATCGTCCAATTATGGGGAAAAGACAAGCCATAGCATACAAACAGAGAAACGGTGACTAGCATAACTTAAAATAGAAACAAAATTCACACAGCATAATGCTAAGATATGAAAAGCCAAGAAAAAAAAAAGTACCAAAACAAAACAAAGATCCAAACTCGAGACAAAATCAAAAACAAAAACAAGAATTTAAGGGACAATAATGTGTTCCTACTACAGTTGAGTGATCCAACCCATTTTGTCCTCTGTGAGTCCCGTTTGTAGGCTGGTAAGAGCGGAATAGAGTTGCTGTGACACACGACCAACGCCATCACTTCCATAACTTACCCTGAACATAGCAAAACAAATCATGCTTTCACTTACCATGACATGAGCTGTGGACAAGGTTACGTGAACGAAAATGGAATGTCCATATTAAAAGCCGATAAGAGCTCATCTCCCAACAGAATCTTATCCATTAAGATTTTCTTTGATCTGTTCTCACAATTTTCTTTATGAAGTAACTAAAAATCTAGAATCCAGAAATTACCGTTTATCAAGGTATGTTATACTGCCTACAGGTGAAACCACAACAGCAGTTCCAGTGCAGAAAACTTCATCAGCATCAAGCAATTCATCGACTGCCACCATGCGTTCCTCAACCTACATATCACGTGGAACAAAACTAATAGCTGGCAGCAGAAAAGTGAGCTGAAAAAACAATCAATCTGCTGTGTTCAAAACAAGTACCTCAAATCCCCGACTCCGAGCAACATCTATTATGCTCTTCCGAGTGATGCCGGGTAGGATGGTCCCTTTTATCGCAGGAGTAGATATCACATTACCCTGAAAATATGGTAACTCGATTTCAGACGAAATTGTGAAGGCATAAACACTTGTACAAAGCTTATTAACAGATGAATTAAAAAAACTTGTACGATATACTAAAAGCCATAAATGATTTAAAGTGTCAGTTGAATACAGACGTTATAAATTAATAAAAGCCTTTATTGAACTCGGTTTTTAAGTGGTTTTTACCCCAGGAAAAAATGGAAGCAATTTTAATGTGTGGATGTGGATAATAAAAAAGAAATTTGTTTATTTTTCACATAGAAGTTGAAGCATTAGCCAAAAAGGCCATAAGCCACATTTCCTGGCATCTGAATTTGGACCCTTTTATGCACATTTTTTAACGAGTTTTTCAATCCAAACATCAATGTTTTTTTAAAAACAATAGAACAACATTTTTAAAGTAAGAAATTTTCCACCCTCTCGCACTTATAAGCAACATGTATCAAAACATTCTAAAGTCATACATTTAATGGTCAATATGGTCACAGCAGGAAAAAAGTAAGCAGAAGCTAGAGACAATAATGTCAGCAAAAAGTTCAAGCGGGCAGTTTTTAATTTAGCCTCGGAATTGTTTGAGCTAATTTAGAAGATACTTTACCTTAACAACAAATACATTGCAGGATGACACCTCTTCCAAGTATTTCTTGTGAGTACTGTCCAAATACAGAACATCAGAAAAGCCTTTTGCTTTTGCAACACTCTGTGCCTTTAGGACCTACAAATAAGTTGTATAAAAATATATAGCCCGCAGTTTTCAATGTCAAATACAAAGAACTAAAAACAAACACTGTACCATAAACAAAGAGTTCTAAGAGTTATCAAGTAGCACGATGCCAAGCCAAGAAACCAGTCATTAAAGACAATTAACTTGTGTTTTCAGACAGGATTGGCGAAATATCAAACAGAAATATTTTTCACAATGTTTAATGTGCATGTGGCAAGAAGAGCAAAATCACTTCATCAGAGTATAAAGCCAGGATATGAAGGAAGAGAATATTTATGCAAGCAAATGCAGAAGACAAGAAATGAGAAGCAACACAATGAAATGGTATGTAACTATAATCATCACAAAAGTCACTTACTCCAGCATAATTTCCAATAGTCTTCACAGCTCCAGTACCACCAGGAGTTGCCCGATGCATTTCTGTCTCGACTATCAAATTAATTGGTGCCAAACCTTCCTAGAATCAGAAGTAAAAAAGAAAATGAAAGGAAAAATAGCATCGTTACCAAATTCGTAAAGACTGATAAAGACTAACTAAAGACAAATGTTATAAAACTAAATATTGTGCATCTGCACACTATCCAGCAAATATAATATAATGTTCTAAAAGCACAAAAACTTTACTTTGAAATTCTTGTATGTAGGAAAAAGACAAAAAGATGCTCTATTACAAATGATCTCAGGCAGGAATACAGGAAAAGATATGCCTACAAGATGAAGGACATACAATAAAACTAATATAAAGAATATTCTTCAGGCAGATGAAATACAATGATAAACTCTTAAACACCAATACAGCATTTCATGAAGATAGTGATTCAAGTGGCACATATTAATGTTGCAGCATAGTCTTCCAAGAAAATATTGTATACCTTGAAATAGTTTCCCACTGGAGAAACATAAATCAGAAAGGTGTACTCAGGGGCTGGTGCTAGACCAAGTACAGCTCCACTCCCCATGAGCAACGGCCTTATATATAAAGAACCTTTACCCGGTGGGGGAATCTGAAACAGAGAATAAATCAAGAAAACTTTATTGATTCAAAGCAATGCTAGAAATGATAAGATCTAGAGCTACATGTAGAACCGTGACAATACCCATCTTTCATTATTTAAAACCGTAGCTTTTACAGCCTCCACAAACTGCTCTACAGTTGGACAAGGCATGCACATCCGCTCAGCTCCCATTTTGAGTCGTAGTGCATTTTCCTCGGGACGAAAGAGTAAAATTTTACCATCATGTTTCCGATAAGCTTTTAAACCTTCAAACAATCCCTGCAAATTTCTTTTTAATGAATATTTTATAGAACTAGCCAACAAATATTCAAGAATCAAACCTTTTGTTTTAAAAAAAATATATAAGCAAAATGGAAAGAAAAACAACGCAACTAACTTGGCCATAGTTCAAAACTCCTGAATATGGGCTTAACTCAATGTTTCCAAATCTCTGTAATTCACCTTTTATAAAGCTTTCACCTTGGGAACATTTCATCATGTACATATAATCGGTGGGTCTAAACCCAAAACCTAAGTTGTCCCAATCAATGTCGGCTGATTCTACTGCTACGTTGCTGCAAAAATTAAAGATCAAAACAAAACCCAATCACAGAAAAACAAAAGGCGACCCAATTGACCACAGATCATACCTCGCAGGCGAGGCCACTTGAAGAGTATTAACATTGTTGTCATTAAATTTACTGAAAGAAGAAAATTGCGATTGCTTGTGCAACTGCACAAACATTCAACAACGCTTCAAAAAATACATGAAAAATAATGAATCATGAAACCCACAAACGCATAGGAGAAATAAAGCAGAGGGAAGAAGAAAGGGGGATACAAGTATAACCAAATAAACCCCATTTCATTTGATTCAAGAACAAGCATATACCTGCAGCGGTTGAGGAGAAAACAGCCTTCTCTCTGTGAAAGCAGGAGGAAGGATTTTGATAGCGCTGCGCAAGGGACCGAGCAGAAGGTGGTGATGGGTCTGCGGATTTGGGTGCAGGCCGGCAAAAACAGCGCCGCTCTCCATTTTTCTCCTCTGTAAATTTGTGGTTATTACGAGGAAATACCACCACAAATTATAGATGGTGGCAGAGGAATTACTGTGCTGTGAAGTCGTCTATCCAGGTTAGGCCTAACGCGATGGAGTTCTTTTTTGCTGTTTGGTCGACCATTCGACGCCAATAGTTTTTTTATTTTATCATTAAAATTTTACGTTAAAAATTCATATTTTTATTTTTAATCTAAAACAAATTTTTAAGAAATATATTATTAAAATATTTATTATATATAATAATACATCCACCCTTTAAATAAATATTTTGATCATTTTAAGGGATGAACAAAATTACGCCTTTTTCATACAATAAAATTATTATAAGAACACATTTAATATATTTTAAAAATTATTAAATAATTTGTTAATCATAATCAATAATTCAAAGATATTATAAATAATTAATTAGGTTAAAAAATATATGCACCTGAGTTATCGCTTGCATGAGTTGCTAGTGTATATAAATAATGGATTATTTCAAACAATTAATAACTTTTACCGATTTAAAATAAAAGATTAATTATAAAAATAAAACATCAACGTTAATTACTCTATTTCTTAAATAATAGTAACTATCAGAGTCAAAACACATGCGTCATACATAAAAAAATTTAATGATGAATTTGAAGCATAAAAATTACTGATAATTTAATTGGATATTATGACTCACTTTAATGTAAGTTATTGGAAAAGTTCTTGATTTTATAACTAATCTACCTTTGTTGTTGATATGGTATTAAGAAACTCAAATGGCTTTTTTTATAATTTGCAGAACTAATATTCATCATGGAACAACAATTGTGAAGAGAGCAGAAACACTTATAATTTATTATGTTTTAACACTACAAAAAAAACAGTTGGAATAGCGACGGTTTTTGGTAAACCGTTGCTATTATAGCGACGGTTTTTTGTAAACCGTCGCACATGTAGCGACGACTTATGCAAAAACCGTCGCCTTTTCATTTAGCGACGGTTTTTACGCCTTTGCGGTTTTTTAACTTTGTAGTGAAACTCTATCGATTTTTTTTATTTTTACTATCATATTTTTGTATTAATTTCATAGATTTGCTCGTCGATGATATATTTCAGCGGTACATAGATCTATATATCTTCGCGCAAATCAGGTTTTTAAAACGTTTTTTTTATAGAAAACTTAATTTTTATTTTTCCGATGTATTGTATTTATGAAATTTTGCGAGTATTTTGATTAATTTTAATTTTTTCTTTACAGAAAAACCGTTTCTTCATTATTAAACTACGGTTCTTTCGAAAACGTCGCTTACCATAGCGACGGTTTTTTCAGAAACCATCGCTTAGTATAGCGACGGTTTTTGAAACACCGTCGCTTTCATGTGTGTTTGTAATCCGTCGCTAATAGATAGCGACGCGACTTTGATAAACAACATCGATAATTAATGTAGTGAATTACTTGAATAAAATGAATGAATATACAATTAAGAAACACATAAGTAATTTTATACAATTACTTACTTCCAACAGCTTAACATCATTTATCTTTTCACTTGTGTAGAAACACATTTTATTACCTTTTAAACCAAATGAAAGCTATTTTTTTAATATTATAAGACATGGAGCCAAAAAAGTTTTTTAAAAAATTGTTTGGAAAATAGTGGCCAACAAAATTTGAAGCGTTACAAAGGTCGTGAAGGATGAGGATTGAACGGTCTTAACTGCGTGGATGGAGTCGAATAAAATGTCTATTTTAACATAAGGATACATGGTTTAGTAAATTATGTCTTTATTATACTTCTTTTTTATATTCCCTTTCAGCTCAATATCTTTTGGTATCTAAAAGTTGTAGTGCAAAAAGTGACTTTAGGAGCAAATTTCACTTAAGAAATTGAGATAATTTTTTTTTAAAAAAAACAAAACAAAAACAAATCAACCATCAATTTTTATATTTGGTAAAATGTAACTTTTCGTCTATAAATTCAGTGGATATGAAGAAGAATCCAGCGTTTATTGCTTATCAAAATTTATAACTGATGTTAATCAAGTAATTCAAATCTTTTAAATCTTACAGCAGTTCAAGCGCCACGTTTCGATTGTTTTACTCAACATGAACAATTATTGCATCACAACAATATTTTTACCAATAAATGCACTATTTCCAATAAATGAGAACCGAATTCGTGATCTTGAATCTTATATCAATTTTGGGACTGAGAGCTTGCTGATTTACTAAAAATTATACTTGATGACAATGATACGACTCAAATCTTTTTAAACCGTAAAACACTTTAAATGTCAAATTTCGATTGTTCAACTCATTAAAGATAGCTATTATATTCAACATAATATATTTAATTTTTAGTCAATTCAATAAAATTATGTTTACAACTTAATTTACAATCGCAAGTTTAGGCATGCAAAACTTTTTATTTAATTGCCCGTGTGATGGAAAAGAAGAAACAAAGACTAGAAAAAAATATTAGAAAATTGAAATACTCCAGCGTTGTAAGATAATGGCAGCAGCCACTACGACTGATGTGGAATAAATTCTTAAGCCAATTATTGACTCCATTTAAATATTATTTATTTCCTTAATTTTCCAAGTTGACCACAAATCTGCAATTATATATTCTTCCCCCACCTTTTTCTACAAAAACAAATGTTCCAAAAAGATGGAGAGTTGGACGACTTTGTCCACAAAAGATTATCCTAAATATATACTTTGATTCTTATTATTTAAAAGATTGTTTAGAACATTTTAACATTACTATTTGAGCATATAAAAAAATGAATGTACTCGCCGCAAAATTTTTAAAATTGGTTGAAATCCAAAGAAAAATATAATATATAGAAAAGGGCGAAGTCAAAAACTTTTCATTTGATGGACAATATTTTCCGAACTGTATAGCTAATTTCTCCTTCCAAGACATCCTATAACACATCCCAAATATTTTATTTTATCCTTTTCCCATTATATAAAATTTTAGAATATTTTCTTTACTTTAAAAAGAAATCAAACATTTAAAATTTACGCAAAACATTTCCTAAGAATAGTAGGTCTCTTATGAGACGATCTCACGAATCTTTATCTGTGAGACAGGTCAACTCTATCGATATTCACAATAAAAAGTAATACTCTCAGCATAAAAAGTAATACTTTTTCATGGATTATTCAAATAAGAGATCAGTCTCACAAAATACGACCCGTGAGACCGTCTCACACAAGTTTTTGCCTCCTAAGAAAACAACCGTTCTGACTATTTTATATCCAATCATCCATTTTATTGAACCATAATTACCTTAAAGATTCATTTTTTTTCTCGCTGAATGAAATCTCTGAATAATCTTAGAGATTTTGGTGATTGAAATCTACAATGAATCTGGGAACAGATAATACATATTAAGTTTTATAAGCGTAGCAAGATTTTGATTTCTAAGAATCTTGAAGTTAAAGAATAATAAGAATTTTGAGGGATAGAATTTTCATGAAACTCAAAAGCCTTAGTTGGTCTTCTAATTTTCCCATTGTTTCAACCTTAAAAGTATCCAATTACTCTTCACAAATTAAAACTGCAATTTTGAAAGATATTACAATGCTATAACCCACCAACTTAAATAGGCTATTAAATTTTGGACAAAATTCTACTGGGCAATAGCATACTATTGTCCCATATACAGCATCCGCCCATGTATATATATATTGAGTGGACAAGGTCGATGTACCCATAAAAATGGGCTATCCTTAAACGAAACAAAATAAATAAACACGATGAATAAGTCGATATTCCCATTAATCGTAAGTCGAGAATATATCTTACGCCGCTTAATATTTGGGCTTTTAATCCAACAAGTAAAAAAATTATGAGGCAATTCAAAAGGTGAAAGAAAAGTGGTCGACAAATATATTTTTCCCAATACGAATGAATCCAGCAAAGGGAAAGCCATTAAAACAGATACATAGCATTGCTTTGAACAAAAAAGAGAAAAGATCAAAAGGGCATTTTTATATATTCGGACATATAATTTATGCGGGATTCACGAAATCGAATGATGTTCATAACAACCGATGAAGATTACCCAATATAGCATAGAAAATAGGGAGAGCATGAGTTAATTTGATTTCAACCTTTTCCATTTATTATAGAATTATTAGAAGTTACCGAGAAGTGAATTTATTGTAGGATAAGAGGTTTATCATTTTGACAATAGTTATGATTAGCGGTATTCTAATATTTTAAATCATATTGCAGCTCAAACGCAACATTTATTATGAAACAATTATTCACAGTTTTTTTAACGGGAAATTGGCCTTCAGTCCCCAGCCGTCGTTTTTTTTTTGTGTTCAGTCACTGGGTACTTTTTTAGTACCACATTTCCACATGAAGTGTACCACAATTTGTATGACATAGTACCACAATTTTGTGGGTAGGGAGTGAACCCAAAGAAATGTTTTGATTGAGGATTTTTCACAACTTCCCTTTTTTTAATGTAGTACCGTCAATATGAATAGTGACCTAAAATGGATTGTAACATGGATGACCATGATATATCTATCGAAAGAAAAATGACGATTTCAAATGAAAGTGCATTCCAACATAAAAGTCTTGGAAAGAGATAATGAATGGCACCATTTTATTAATATTACAAGTGAGATTGGGCAATGCTAGCTTTACTTTAAGAAAAGTCGATATCTTTAGGACATAATTCCAAACCACATATATTGTCCTTATCTTAAGATCAAATTATTCATAGTTCATGTAAATCAACTGTGCACGAACATGACCCTAGCTCGATCGTAAAAATAGCGATTTATTAGAAGGTAAAACATCGGCAGTGATTAAAATATGAAATTTAATATTAATTATCACAATTTAGTCCAATCTACCTTGAAGAAAATTTTTTTTGGGGAAAATTTACCAATCTTCTTCAGTTAAATTCAAAAGCATTCATTATTATTTAGCAACTGTTTGAAGGAATTTACTAATCGAATTGGACAAGGGTTGTGCCTTAAAAGGGGGGGACAACACTTGAATATTCGATCTAAGATAAGAATTCACGCGAAAAATATCATGGCTGATGGGAGCTGTATGGATTCAATCATTGTCCCGCATATTAATGTGTTTCTACACATGTACGCACTCAAGCAAATGGATCCGTAACATGCATTGCAATTTTAGAATTATGGTGTTCTTTAATTTTCAAAGGAAAAATTGTAATTTTAGTTTTGTAAGTTTGTTTTGTGAGGTTTTTGATCCTCTGTTATCAAGTTTCAATTTTAATCATGTATTTTTTAATTTTCATAATTTTAATAATGTTTAATAAGAGTACTAGCCAAGTGGGAAGAATAATAATTTTTTTTAAAAAAAAAAAACAAAACAAAACAAAACAAAGAGAGTACTTGACCCAATCCTGACCAATCATTCCTTTGGTGACTTTGGCCAATTCATATCACCAAGCCAAAAGAAAAAAAGAAGCTATGTTTTTTAATACGTGTTTATTCATGGCTTGAAATAGTACACTTTGAAATTTGAATACTAAATTTTGATTCACACCTTACAAAATTTTGTGTTCGTGACATATAAAATACAAGAAAATTTGTATTTTGATCTGTATGTTTTCCTCTTTATAATTTTGACGTAATGAAAATTGACTAAAATATGAAAAAATCATAATATATTCTTAAAAATTAAAATCGCAAAAAAAATAAACATAAGTTAAAAGTATATTGACCCTTAAAATGTTAGGTATTTGTCAATCAAATTTCGTTAAGTAAACCAAAGTTCCAACGATTCAGACATCTCCCTGCCCAACTTCAACAAAATTACATTGGCTTATGATTACAAGTACACTGTGTAGTGACAAATTTAATCTATTATCGAAGTGTATCCAGCTCAGACCGCACACGACCCCTCAACCGACCCTTGTTTGATCATGATTGTGATTAAGGTTTCCAAACAAAGCAAAATCCAAGAAGTTGGATAATTACACCAAACACACCACTAATTAAACAAGGTAGGCGGAAATAACAACGGACAACACGAAACCTTTTCCTTCCAGAAATTAAGGCAACCGTCCATCATGAATAATAAACACATGATAATATCCTCAAACGGGACTCGAAATTTCCTATCAAACCAAATCATTTGTAGGACCCTCCTGTCTAATCATGTTCTCTCTAATATTCATATATGTATGTATAATTGTGTTCTTAGAATTAATTAAAATATATATGCATATCTATTACACATACAAGTTTTATATATACTTTTTGTGTCATCTGTCAAGTAAATTTTGTCTAGAAAATTTAGCGTCATGATCCGAAAAATAGTTAGTGATAAAGTTATATATCAAAATCTTAGTTCAACTATTAATTAGCTAAATTGCCCGATTTGAAGACTTTTGCGCTCACAAGCGACATATGTTTATATTGTTAATGAAATAATTGATAATTTGAGACTTATTCAACCGTGGGAATGTCGAGTAAAGGAAAAAAGAATATATGTGTGTGTGTGTGTGTGTGTGTGTGTGTGTGTGTGTGTGTGATATTCAAGCTCATGTGTCTTCCACTAGCATTAATGAATCAAATACGGAATAGTGGTCTACTTCTCCAAGCATGTTTCCACCAAAGATTAAGCTCACAGCATATCCAATATAGGAATTTAAATGACTATTTTCTTTTGATCGAGTGTCAACGAGTCCCTACAAATCGGTACCTCGTAAGCTCCACGTTAGTAAAAAAAAAAAATATCTATAATTGACTAATACCGAAATCACATAAATATAGATTATCGAAATCGAAAAAACAAACATACATGACTAAACTTAAAAGTTTTTATTTTTTTATAACGTAGATGTGTGAGACATTTAAATATTTAATTAATTGATGATACACCTTTTTAAATGACTGTGGCGTTTCATGTTTATCTCTTTAATTTATTCTATCTCTTTTCTTAATCAAGAAGTATTTTACAATCCTCCTATCTCCAAAGTAAGCCAAACTTTTTAGATAACATTAATAACATAAAAAAAAATAATTTATACTGCTTAATATATATGACATGGAAAAAGAATAATATTATTAGTATATTAATAGTTAATTGGAATAAATTTAAAGAAGAACCTATTATACAGATCAATGCATATATAAAATCCGAAAAAAAATTAATGGTTTTCGAAAATTTAAAATTAAAATTTGAAAGTGGCAAATTATTTTCAATATTTGCTCCGTAGATTAATGATTGAACATGTAAGCTTCATTATACTCCATCTTGTGAATACTGCCTTTGGATCACTGAGCTCCACATGAAAATATATAAGGTCTACACTGATCAAAAAATTGTGTTACACTTGAGTAAATCTCGAGATCGATGTAGCATAATCTTATCCTACAAAAGGCGCCCGCACATCCAAAAACTCCCTATCAACTTTGTAGTTAAGCAAAGATCCTGATTCTTCTTCCTATATCAATGTTCCACCTGCCGCCATTTTCATTCAAATTAACAATATCTCTTTCTAATTTATAAAAATTTAAAAAAAAAAGTTATAAAAGTTTGTTGGTTGAAAAAATTATCCATGTTGAGAGTGCAATGGAAACGTATCACTTAAGTTGCGATACTATTTAAAATATTGAAATTGTGTTGTTATCATCTTCAATGTTTCTAGTAAAATAAGCAAGTGCTCAATCATATAATATTTGGTATTAGAGTCAATGTCTCGTGTTTGATTCTCATAGATTGCTAAAAATGCAATTACTGAAAATGAATGATTGAGGTGCAATAATTGTTTATGCTGATAAAATAATCGAAAAATGATTTCTGAATTGTTGTATGATTTTAAATACTGAAATTATATAGTTACCACCCATTATAACTATATGTGAAACGACAAACGTTTGTTTGTACAAGGTTCATTGCTATTTTTTATTGAATTATTATTTAAATAAATTAACTACTAGTGGGCTTTATTGAGTAAAATTTTGTCGTGTAAGAAGGTAAAATCAAGAGGTTGTGAGAACCGAAAATTTTCCATAATGTATTTAATAATTTGTAGGATTTGATTCTTTGTATAAAATAATATAATGATATATGTTTATGGGAAAAAAATTAATTGTTGGAGACGTTTTCTAGCAAGGTAAGCATATTTCGAAAAATATTGGGAGGATTTTGACAAGATTGAGATACCCTGCAAGATTTAAAGGATTAAGGCATGGAATTATAATCAAATTTTCGAAATTTTGTGCCCAAGTATTATAAGGCATGGATACAAGGAAGCATACCATGCAGATTGGAAGGAAATCCTCAACTTTTCACCGAAACCGTTGGATCTAGCAACCTAAATTCTGAATTAATCAAGAGCATTGGATTAGAGTATAAATCTCATAACTTGGGTAGATGAATTTTCGAAATTGGCAAGAATATTGGAACCAAATATTGAGAGATTTGGAGCAAATTTTGATATGATGTGAGTACCAAGTTTAGACCCACCATCCTCACCTATAAATATCCCATCATCCCATCATTCTTCACACCCCTAAATCTCGAAATTCCTTGCTGCAAATTTCGAGAATTCAGCAACTCTCCCTAGCCGAAATACTGCACAAAAATCGTCATAAAGTCGTCCAAGAATTCAAGCCGAAGTGCTGCCCGATCAAAGAACACGAAGTGATCCAAGTCTAGCGTCGTGTACTCCATGTTTTTATTAAATCTAAAACACGGTAAGTGGGCTGTTTTTAAAGTTTTAAAATTCGGATTTATGCATGTGTTCGGTTTTTGAAAAATAGTCGAGTACAATTCTTTTTCAACTCTTTCTTGTATTGTTATACGGTTTTTAAAGCACTGTGAGGAGTCAACTGTATATGGGTGGAAATCCCAACCATGACATACCCTTACGCGATGGGGGACATAACCGCTATACGGCCTCGTCCCCTTAGAGCAGTAAAAATTAGGGACTGACGTCAGTAAACCATAGAAAGTAGATAAATCTCAGTGCTTGGTAAAAGTTATGCACGTGTTATGAAATGAACGCAAGTCATGTTTTTTTTGAAATTTATGCATGTTTTTTTATTGTGCTCGATATGCCCCCACTTGCTGAGTATTCCCAAATACTCACCTCCCTTACAACCCTTCTCAGATAAGCTCGAAGAAGAACTCGAGGAGGAAGAGTCCGAACAATTCTGGGGATGGTGAACGTTCGAGAATTTAGATTAAGTTTAAAGTTATTATGTTATTTAGTTTTACGTTTCCTCATTAAACTCTGTGATTTTTTATTTTTCGGTATTGTAAAGACAATTGTTATTTCATTTGAGATTATGATATGTAAACTGGTTTCGGTTTACACTGTGCTGCAAAGGCTTGTTGTTTCGATTGTGTGATTGTTAAACAACGTCGGTGTCAATCCCGAGTTTCGGGGCGTGACAGGTAAAATGTTGTTTTGGATGTAGGAGAGATGACAATACAATTTTTCTATATTAAATATATTTCTATTGAGGTTTATCATAATTTTAAAAAAAAAACTCAAATAATTTTGAAAATTACATATATCACTCCTCATGTTTGTATCATGCTTATATTTACAACTTTTAACTTCTAAAATTACGTATATCTCCCTTGAAATATATGAGAATCTTACAATTACCCCTCAAACAGGTGTATTCAAGAAATGAGTTCAATTTAATTTAATTTTTAATATATTTAAGTGAAAAGTTAACAAAAAGTTAAAATAAATGCAAACAACAAATTCAAAATTCAAATTACAAATATATATTTGTTTGGTTTTATCGATTTTAGTTTTAAAATACATCGAGCAAAATGTAATATATTGAGTTTTAACATTTACAATCAAAATAAAAATTTCCGTTTTTATTAAATTTTTTTATATTCATTTTGTGTACTTTTTTTCCTTAAATTTCTTTTTAAATGTTCATACTCTTTAATATTATGAACAAGAAGTGGTAATAGTAACGTATATAAAAAAAGTATGGGGAGATATATGTAATTTTTAAAGTTAACGGGTGTAAATGTAAGCTTGATACAAACCTGAGGGGCCATATATAAATAATTTTCAAAATTAGTTGGGTTTTTTTTTTTATAGTTATAATAAATCTTAAAGAGGTATATGTAATTAACACATTTTATTATCTTATTATAATTTGTTGGACGATTATAACACATATTATTTTTTTAATAAATATAATTGAGATACAAAATCTATTTGCATTTACTGTAAAACGTAGCTAAAACTACCACATGGTGTGTTCATACTAATTTAGTTTCTCTTTTATCTCTTTCCTAGACAACAAACAAGAAAATGCAATTGTTGTTTGAGACAGTATCACGAGTGTCGGTTAAGAGCAGTCATATATCCAATAAATGTATTGAAATAATATCTAAGTTTCTAATAATTAGAATACCATAATCCTATTTAGGTAAATTTACAGAATGATTTGCTAAAATGGTTCTGATCGTCAAGTTTTTTCGGGACGTATAGTGTATCCAATCCTCGTCTCGATAAAAATTGGGAGTTTTTTTTACTACTGATCCCGTACCTACAAGTGTTGAGACTCGAATGTTCAGGATTCCGTAGGGTAGGGATATGATATCCCGGAAAAAAAATTTAAATCCCTTAAAAGCTACGAAGGTTGGTGCACCGTGGACAGGTTCGCAGAACAGTGGTTGCGAGAGATGTAGGTCGGTGTTCCGTGCACTGTGGTGGCGTGGATGTGACTGATTGTGCGGGAAGGTAGATGGGGGAAGATGGTGGTGCCGAGAAGATGGAAGGTGTTTGTTGAGGATGGAGACAACATAGAAGAGATGTGAAGGAAAGGAGAAACAAATAGGTTTAGATAAAAGAAAACACATCAGAAGATATTTTCTTATAAGGTGTGATTACGCCTTGTTAAGTTACATCTTCTGTTTGTAAGGCCAAAATATTTCAAAAAAAACGGAAGATGTTTTCTCACAAGGCGTGAAGCCGTGAAGGACAAGAATGGTGAAAATTTCTAAAAACCTAGTCTTCTGCTCTTCTTAGGTCTTCTCTCAGTTTAGAAATTGAAAATGTCAATTATAAATTTATAATATTAATAATAATATAAAATTTTAATACTATTATTTCTGGTCGGGACGGAAATCCCGTCGGGAGAAGATCATATGCCCGACCTTTATCCCAAAATTAATCAGGATGGGAAAATCCCAAACAATTAGGTCTAGAAAAAACCGGTCGGAAATTTTTCGGAGCGATAATGGAACGGGATTCGGGTTGGGTCGGCAGTGTCGGGTTTTTTGCCACCCCTAAATGAAACTGATGGTGTGAGAGACAGGCCATGTGGTCAGCTAAAATATAGTCTCCACAACTAAGTTGTGGGCATCCTATGAAACAACTTTCTTAGCATAAAATTAATTGTAAAACACACTACTTTCGACATTTTGTATGGGTTGATTTGGATCACACCAATATGGACATTGGCCTACTTGGCAAGTATTAATCTCCATGATTTTATTTTTAAAATATAAAATGATTGCTTTATTGTGTGAAATTATTAGGGAAATTTCGAACATTAACAACTTTTTTACGTTAAACTCCACACAATCAACATGCATTAAAAAAATTGTTTTTTTACGTACGAAGCGGAATAGGACTGGAAATTATGGGCATTTGCGCTTGTTTGATTGAGTCCGATGATCTCTTCTTCTTTTTTTGATGATCAAAGTATAGTCTTTGTGTAATGAGTCGTTTTTTTGGTTTTTTTATTTTTTTATTTTTTTTGTCGGAGAGCTAACATAGTGTCAGATATATCAATAATTTCTACCGTTTGGTGGATATTATGTAAGCAATATACAGTACCACGTTAACACTACAACAAAAAATTGATTTAAATTTATAAAAAAACTTATTGTACTAAAACCAAAATTCGATAACTTACATGAACAAATAGAAACGTGTCAATAAAACGATTTTACTCATTTTCTCACCCAATTTTTTTCTCTTATCGACTCTTTTTAATCATCTAAGAAAGTGCGAGGGATGCCCACGAGCCAATATCATCAAAATTCCAAGAATAGTATATAGGAAAGATTACAAAGAAATATTAGCCGTAGATTATTAGTTGCACGACTAGAAGAAGATGTCAAACTTTTCAGCACAATGGGTGAATTAATTATTACTCAATTTTTTAAAAAAACAAAAAACAAAAAACAAACGATGAGGAGAAAATGGAGTTAATGGTAAAAACAGTGTAAATTGGCATGATACACTAAAAAAAAAAAAAAAAACGGGGGTTTAAGGTTAGGCGACGGTTGTAGCGACGGTTTGGAATTCCGTAACAGGAAGTCGCATCGCTATCTATTAGCAACGGTTTCTCAAACACCGTCACCATTAGCGACGGTTTTATTGACCATGCAGATCTATGTAACGCTGGAATATCTCACCGACGAACAAATCTACTAAATTAATACAAAAATATGTTAGTAAAAATTAAAAAAAATCGATAGAATTTCACTACAAAGTTAAAAAAGGACAAAGGCGAAAATCGGTGAAGGAAATGTACGCGAACTTTGGTATATAAAGAATCATAGCGACGGGTATTGATAGAACTGTCGCTCGTAGCGACAGTGTTGAGTTAACCGTCGCTTTTAGCGACGGGTTTTGACAAACCGTCGTCGATCTAGATCTAGATCGGTGACGGTTTTTTATTAGACCGTCGCCATGGGCGATGGTAAAAAAACCCGTCGCACAAAATAACGACGGTTTTTGATAAACAGTCGCTAATATAGCGACGGTTATTCTAAAACCGTCGCTATAATAGCGACCGTTTTTAATAAACCGTCGCTTCAAATTGTAGGCGACGGTTTAATGAAACATCGTCGCTACTGTAGCGACGGTGTATCAAAAACCGTTGCTATATGAGCGACGGTTAGTCAACACCTGTCGCTAACATAGCGACCATTGATCAAAAACCGTCACGAAATGAAAAGGCGACGGTTTTTGCATAAGACGTCGCTACATGTGCGACGGTTTATTAAAAACCGTCGCTATTCCAACTGTTTTTTTGTAGTGATAATGGGTGGCGAGAGGCAAACGAATCATTCTCTTTGACGTGTGTTCCCCATTGTCAAGGGCATCAAAGTATTCATTCTTTACACATTGATTCTTCTCATTGGAGACTCCAAAGAGATTCCTTCTTGTTGATCGCTATAATTGAAAATAAGAGTAAAATGTGGTTCAATTAGTCAACCAAGTTGGAGTCGATCAAGATCGAGACCAAGTCGAATTCAAATTTTAAAATTTCATTAAATATTTTTGCTATAACACGGTGTTATATATATATATATATATATATACTTAAACTGTTGCAGTGTTTAATGATTTGAATTATATCATCACCCATTCACCGAACACACTGATAGTTAATTGATTAGCCGAAATTAATGTTAATAAATACGTGTATGGCACATCTTAAAAAATTATAAGAATACCATTTTAGGAAAAACGAATTTTGATTATGAAAATATTTTAGAGTAAATATAAATAACAACAACAATAATAAAATAAAGCGAAAATTGCAGTATTAATCTTATATATTTCTCTATATGATTTTGGTCATATATGTTTTCGAATTTCAATTTTGATATGTTATATTTGTTATTTTTTGTAGTTTTAGTTTTTTTCGACGTAGCACAAATGTGATATATGTACGGTGTTTACATGATTTCGACATGATATTGATGTATAAATAGCAGATCAATACATGAAAAATAATTAAAATTGTCAAAACTGAAACATACAATACTAAGGTTAAAAATTAGAAAAGCTCAAAAACGTAAATTAACAAATTTATAATGTAGATCAATTTTAAAATTACTGTTTTTCTTAATTATAAAACGAGAAGTGTTTGTGTGTGAGAGAGAGTACATTTTCATTATTTCCACTCCGCAAATTGCAATATACTCATTGATTATTAATCATAGAAATATACCCACCCAACCAATTCACCTTTACAAAAGTCTCCTCCCATTCTCCGTGGCTCCTCATTTCACACAAACAGAGGAAAAATACTTTCAATATATACTTTCGAACGCCATTCTCGATTCTTCCCACACAAAAAACAAACACCCGTCTCTCTTTCCCACGCCAAACTTTTTCGTCCAAATCCCCCAAAAGATTGATGGGTTTCGATGATTTATGCAACCCGAGCTTGGTTTTGGGGTTGGGAATATCTCCCTCAACCGGAGAAACCAAGTCTGCAAATCCATCCTCTGCTCAAAAGCTTCATAAAATTCAGGAGCCATCGTTAACACTGAGTCTGTCCGGTGAAATTACTCACTGCAACAATCAACATACTCATGCTGCGAAAAAGGTGGATTCTGATGATAATATCAAGGTTGGTTTTAATGACAACCAATCGGGTGATCATTTGTACAGACAAGAGAGCGCTGCTTCTTCTTTCTCTAACGTTAGTGTGAAGAGGGAGAGGGAAATCGTGAGCAGTGAAGAGGTGGAAACAGAGAGGCTTTCCTCAAGAATCAGCGAGGAAGACGATGATGGATCCAATGGTAGGAAGAAACTCAGGCTCAGTAAAGTTCAGTCTGCCCTTTTGGAGGAAAGCTTCAAGCTACACAGCACTCTCAATCCTGTGAGTAATTTCTCTCATATTCAAGAATGATTTTTGGGGGGGTTTTCTGTTTTCAATAATTAGGATCAAGGAGATGATTTTTTTTTTTTGGGTTGTTTATTTCATCAGAAACAAAAGCAAGATTTGGCTCGGGAGCTGAAGCTAACCCCTCGACAGGTTGAAGTGTGGTTCCAGAATAGAAGAGCCAGGTCTTGTCCTGACCCGCCCAGTGAGATATATTAAATTATTACTCGAGAATTTGATGCAAATTGTTTTCTTTTGAAAAGAATACATAACAGAAATTGTAGAGAAGATCATTGGGAAATTGTTAACGGGCCCCCGTGCATTAACTTTTAGCTCTCTGTCAAAATATTAGAAAGCGGTCAAGCGGACAAGTATTCTTCTTTAATAATTTATTTTGTCCGAGAAAAAAATGATGATGAACCCCGTACTGCAGGACCAAGCTGAAGCAAACAGAGGTAGACTGCGAATTCTTGAAGAAATGCTGCGAGACGCTGACGGACGAGAACCGGCGACTGCAGAAGGAGCTACAGGAGCTGAAGGCGCTGAAATTAGCAAAACCGCTGTATATGCAGCTGCCGGCGGCCACGCTAACCATGTGCCCGTCATGTGAAAGGGTCAGCGGCGCCTCCGCCTCCACCGCTGAAAGCAGGGGTAAGAGCTCATTCACCATGGCTCCGGCGCCGCACTTTTACAATCCCTTCACCAATCCATCTGCCGCATGTTGATGATCAAATTACCCTCCAATAATTATCTTGTAGACTATATATTATATATTATATAATATAATATATATATACACACACACACGCGTATATATATACGTATCCGGTAGTGTATATGGTTATGGAAACAACACCCTCCCACAACCCTCCTTTTTTAATTTATTAAGGGCTTGTGAAAAGGATTTAAAAAGTTACTAATTTATAGATCCTAATTAGATAATTACTAATCTTTGTGTTTCTTTTTTTCCTTTGGTTTTATGTTAAATATTGGTTGTAAATATTAATGAATGAATTATTGTTTATTATTTCTATGTAATACGCAGATTTTTTTCTCCTTAGGGATTTATGTTCTCAATTATTAATCTATCATCGGTGAATTATTGTGCATATGACCTATATTTAGTTAAATTATATTATAGTATGTGAAGGATTAGATTTATTTTAGTAAATTACACAAATTTGTACACATGCAATTTCGTTTCCCGTCGATAAAGGGCGGTAGTTAGATCATACGAAAGCACAATATTTTTATTGGTTTCAAGATTATAGATATATGTCTACATTAATTTTTTTTTATTTTTATTTTGGTTACAAGTTGATATATAGTGTGTGTGTGTTTTTTTATGCGATGGGATAAAAAAATGTACGAAAAATGTTTTTTTGCAAAACAAAATTTGAGAAATTTATGAATTTAGTGTCTCTCTCGACGAGATACAAGGAGAGACGTGTAGAATAAGGAAGGAATGGTTTACGCATTTATTCTCTATTTAAATAAATGATTATAATATTATAAATTATAAATATTTTTATAATATATTTAAATATAAAATAATTAAATATAGTTGGTAGAGGAGGGGCGGTAAGCTTGTTGTATGCCTCAGCTTTAAGGGTGCATGTGGGTCACGCCCAACGTGATGTTCCCGTGTAACCCTCTCACATTTCTCTTCTTTTTCTTTTTTATTTTATTTCTTCGCATCGACTTGTGAGACAAATTATTATCCAGTCATTTCAAATTTATATTTTCCTGTCTCTCTTTGAGACAAACTTTAAATTAAAATTTGTATTTTTATTATTGAAATGTTTATATGATATCGAAAATTATTTTTCTAATACAAGAGTTTGATCATTTACTTCGGAACTATTTCAAAATTTAACTAAACGTAAATAAGAAGTCAACTCAAAGATGAAATCAAATTTTAACCATTTAGTGGGATAATAATAATTATAAAATAAACAACTTGTAGCATGGTTTTAATGTGTAATTTTCACAATTTAAAGGTTACATTTTTATTGAAGTCCACAAGTGACTATTGTTCATAAATTAAATTTAGAAAAAAAATTTTGCTTCTTAATAGTTTTTCTCTGTTTTTTTAATTGAACGTATTATTTGATCAGTCTTTTATTAATGGTTTTAGTAATCGGGACTAATTAAATTAAATAATCTAAGGTCATGTTTAATGCACTTTGGTTATAAAAAGTAGAACATGTGCCGTCTTGACTAGTTCGATTTTGATGACCGATTATTTGGAAATTGTGCCCCGACACTTTGATTCAATTCAACTTAAATTTTTCCTTACGTTATTCAAATTTTGAATCAATTACAACTCTTATCACGTGCTATTAATTGAATGACCAATACAGTATCGCATTTGTTTGTTTGTTTTTTTTTTAAACTTAATATATAAATTTTACACAAACATCGTTTTATTACATATCACTTCACAAAACTAAACATTATTGTGCGATATTCGGAAGATAATTGTTTGTATTTTTAATTATCAATATCATCATATGATCACTATATTTGGAAAAATTCATAATCAAAACCTGGTTTTGATTCTTGAATTGGATGATAGACTCGTGACATATTTATATACATGACATTTATCGATCTGGTTTGTACTTACAGTGAAAAGTGATTCTTCTGAAATGAAATCATGTTTTTATGGTACATGTCAGGTTGAAGATTCATCTCACAAAAAGAATCTATAAGTGATATCATAAGAGCTTTTGTGTTAATCCGGACTGAACTCCTTGAACATGGCTCAATTCAATTCCGATAAAAGAATTTATTGCTCAACAAAAATAACTATACATATTAAAAGAACGAAAAACTAATTAAGTCTAGAGTATGTCTCATATGTTATGGTCTTATGAATTTATATATGTGAAACTCGGCGACATGATTCATATTAGGATGATTGCAAATAAATATTTTTGGCAAAACACAATACATTTTCATTGGTCAGGTTGGATATGAGATTCATGTACAAAATAAAATCATAAGACGGTCTCATATGAATTTTTGTGTTAAATTTGTCATGGATATTTTTTTCTTATTATAAAATTAATAGAATGTTAATTATAATTATTCCGTTACCAAAACTAATTTTTTTGTTAGTTCTATATATATATTAAAAAAAAATTAGATAAATTTTTTTTCTAATTTTTTTTTTGTTTTAATGAACATCAAACGGTCCAGATATGGAGTTTTGAAAAGTAAACGATGATGATGTTTGATTGGATTTCTTCGTTGACAAGTCATCATAATTGGTCATGTCCAGATTTCAAACGCTGAATCACAATGGCCAGTATCGATCTGTCGTCTTCTTTTTATCTGGTCCACCTTAATCTCCATCACCTTTTTCTTTTGTGGAGAGTAAGCCATTTTGTTTTGATATGCTAATTCCGAATTTCAATTTGCTCCTCGATCTCTCGTTTTCGTTCTTATCTACGGAGGGAGAGTAACTACTGAATGACATGAGAAACCGATCTAATAGCATGCAACATATATATAAATATTTGCATGCATGCATGTATGTATGATTTCGAAAACATTACAATCTGAATTTTTAATTTATTCGTGCATAACAAAAACGAAATTAAGTTCATATAAGCACTCTGAATTTTTAATTTATTCGTGCATATTAGTCCTCTAGAATAACCTCCCAGAGGATAAGTAGAATATCGGTTCATCCATCAAACAAGGGTTTGAAAACTCAACACAACATGTTTTTTCTTGCCAAAAAAAAAAAAACTATTAAAGGGTTTTTAATTTCTTTTTCTGGTAATAATTATTATAACAACAGAGATGGGGGAGAAGATTCGCAAAGTTCGTGGATGTACACGTAATGTCTACGATGAAAAATAAATAAGGAAGAAAAGAACAAATTGGACTACACATGTCCTATGTTGGATAAATTGTCGGTTGTACTCATTAATTCATGATGCATCATCCATCGTGTGTTGTTAATTACTTGTTATCATGCTTCAATGCATATTCTAACTCGGCTCCAGCTTTGTAAATACATAATCGTGTGTGTCATATTTTTTTTAAAAAAATTATTACAAGTTACAGTACATTTTTAAAAATACTAATAACGTACCTACTTAAATTGTATTCTTTAAATTCTTACTTTTAATATAATCTCTAAATTCAGTATGCATGAAAATAGGAATTGCTAGTTATATTTACTGTTCCTGACTGCCAGTATTTGGCATTTGCTTCACTTGCCTATTGAGGCCCAAACCATTCCTTTTTGGCTAAGAACGTTTAATTGGGCTTTGGCATTTCTTCTAATGAGGACTAAGGTATTTTAAATTTAACATAGCTTATATCAAGGCATCAAATTTGAGGTGACATCTATCCTTTGAGATATAATTATAACAAATCTTACCTCAAGTTAATCTTTATCTATAACCAAATATTAATTTTTCAAAAAAAAATAATAATAAAAAAAAAACCGGTTTACCAATTCATAATCGGTCTGATTGGTTCTTGACCGATTTTTATCTATTTCACCGCTATAACAGTTTTTGAGTGTGTTCTAGACTGGATACATGACCGATTCTCGGTCGAACCGATCGGTCTTGTCCTATTTTGAAAACAACGTTTGTGTGAAATATTTAGAGATTATATTAAAATAAAAATTTTAAAAATATTTTTGTGATAAATATTTATGTTAAATATGATGATATGATCATTTAAAAGTTCAAAAATATGGATAAAAAAAATATGTTAGTAGTCGTTGTGATGTAGTAATAGTTATATAAATAAACTGTGAATTTACTAAAATAGGTTTTTGGTTAATTTTTTAACTAAATGGAGATGAATTTTTTTTTGGAATCTTAAAGGGTATTTTTTGCTTATCAGAAATTACATCATGAACCCAAAAATTGTTATTCTATATATAATGTAATATAGATAGTATAGATGAGATGATAAATTATACAACTTTTCTTTTTAACTATAATAATTATAAAATTTGATACAAACTTTAAGATGATGCAAACTTTAATCGCAAAAACTTGTGTGAGACGGTCTCACGGGTCGTATTTTGTGAGACGGATCTCTTATTTGGGTCATCCATGAAAAATTATTACTTTTTATGCTAAACTTATTAGTTTTTATTATGAATATCAGTAGGATTGACCCGTTTCACAGATAAAGATTCGTGAAACCGTCTCACAAAGACCTACTCAACTTTAATTTGGATGTTTATCAATTGTACACCAAAGTTCACGGTCACGAATTACCGTTATCATAAAATAAATAAATAAATAAATATAATATTTATTTATTTATTATTTATAATAATAAAAGAAAAATAGAAAGCGAAAATGAAGACCAGCTGTATTCAGGTGTGAATGAGTCCTCTCCCCTTTGCTGCCATTTCTGTGGCTTCTTGCTGTCTTCGCCTCTTGTCTTCTTCCCTCTTTCCCTTTCTTATCTGTATCGTTATTACTGCCTTCTCCTTTAAAACTCCCTCTTTATTTACATTTTAAATATTAATAACCACAAAATAGTAATATCTCATGCATATATTTCTCTGTTTGAATTGAAAAGGGCTCATTTCACGAGGTTTACCGGCTTATACACTCCAAATTCTTTGCCCTGGCCTGAAGTCCCTTTTTTCCAGCTTGATTATTTTGATTTTTCCTCGCATCTTTTGTGTGCTTTTTATCTCTTCTCTGGTTTGTCCTTGCACGTTCCATCACCTCAACTTCTTCAAAAAGCCAAAAAGAAAGAGCCACCCCTCCACACCCATACGTTAGCTAGAGATTCACAAATGTGACATGTTTTTGTAATTTGTAGCGCTAACTGTTCCACTCGATCAGTGAATGTACCCCATCACACTTGGTGTTTGTGTTTTGGGTTCCAATCTGTCCTTATAAAGGTCGCAACACTCCTTGGAACACTTGCGCTTTATGGTGTGAAATATAATAGGTGATGCGTGAAAATATATATTGGATTCGAGTTTTTTTTTGGGTTTTCGGAAACAAAACGAGAAGGGATCTCTTGTTGACAGCTGAATATTTTTGCCTCTGAAGGGCTAGCTTCTCCATATCTGCGCTTCGAAATTTATTCTCTCGGGATCTAAATCCCAGAATGGGATGCAGTAAGAAGATGATTTGTGGTCGGAGGATTCACCGTTTCACTGTTTCTTTAATGGTTTGCATGGTTTTAGTCTCATCCCAGTCAAGATTATACAATGCCGAAGGTAAATTGATGACTCCCAGTTTAGTAATTTCTTGGATTTAATGCGATCGGCTTTTAGTTCTGTGGAATATATACATTTTCGGGCTAAAGTCACGATCTTGTGCATGTTTCAGGTAGAAAACTAGCACAAATAGCTGATAATTCCGAGGTACAATTTTCCCATTTTCCTTCTGTGTTTCTTCTTCTTTTTAAAAAAAAAGCAATTTGATGAAATCGAATTCTTTACATTTTTAGACGGTGAATGAAGAAAAAGCAATCCTGCGGGCACAAATTGGCTCCAGGCCGCCGCGCTGCGAGCGGCGGTGCGTCTCCTGCGCCCACTGCGACGCCATCCAAGTTCCCACGAATCCTCAAACAAGCAACGGAATTAAGAACGCCTCCGCTGCAGTATTCGCCGCAGCAGCCTACGTTAGAGGTGACGACACTTCAAACTACAAGCCAATGAGCTGGAAATGCAAATGCGGCAGCCTCATTTTCAACCCATAATTTTTTTTCCCGAATAATCAAAATTCGAACCTTATAATTTTCTGTAAATAATTAGTCAATTTATTATAACTATTGACACTTTCAAAAAAGGTGAATCAAATCATAACCATGGTTCAGTTCACCTAAGTAGTTCTTCTTCTTGGCTCCACCGGAAGGGAAAAATCAGTGTCTTTTTTTGTGGGCATCTCCGAAATTTCCCCATCTGTCGTGTAAAATCTTTAATTAATACGCCATTGATATGCATTAATATTTTATATTGCATACGTGAAGGCAATCATATACTTTACAGCTCTGATAGCTGAGCTCTTTTATTTTGCACCGAAGATTCTGATTTGTACAACGCAGTACTTAAGAGTAAATGCGGGGCAGTGAAGATTTCTGGGATTTTTTGCATTAGCATTAAAATTACAGCAGAGGATTTACAGAATGAGGAGAAGTTGTAACTCGAGAAAAGTTAGGATTAATTTTATTTATATAAATTTATATTTGAATAATTATATATTATGGATTGTCAGTTAATGTCAAAATAAAGTGATCAACTAATATTTCGGGTTATAGAGATTTAATGTATCTAATTGGTTGCGGGTTTTAATGTGTAGAGACGAAAGTATAATTTCTTTTTTATGATTAATTAAAACAGAAATACCAGAAAATAATGATAAACATTATTTATATATGAGTCATAGTTCTCATATCACGTGCAATCATGTTCTCTATTTTTTCTCTCGTTAAGAAAATAGCAGAGAAGAGAAAACTAAAGGTCTCTCAAAAAAAAAAGTGAGTAGATCAAGAAGATTAAGACCGTCTAAAGAATTCAGTATTATGACTTTAGATACGTTTCTATTTAAGTTTTCAGTCAAATTCTTAATGATTTAGCATTATAGATTATATAATTTATGTGAATTATCATATTTGAATTATTGAGACTTGTTTAAAGTTTTGAATATTTTTTGGATCCAAATCTAGAAAAGAAATTTTTATTTGAATTTTTTTATATGACTTCATATCTGAAAAATATTTTCTAATTTTTCGTGGATCATGGATGTAGCTCTTGGATATATTTAAAATTAATGTGATACCTTTTTTCAAAAGTTTACATGCTTCGAATGCACAACTGAAGCATCCAACTTTGTTTGCTTGATTTGCAAGGAATATGGATCCGATATTTGCATACGTACCACAGAAATTTGGCATCATCTGATGCGCAGAGTTGTTTATCTATATTACATATGTTACTTTGTAGGGATACAATTTCTTTTGAACTAGTTGAAGAATTACTAGGCTTAAATAGAAGATAATACGAGAAGATATTTTGAACCCAATTTAATAATCGGTGAGGGTTCGATGATTTCCGGTTCGGAAATGGAAACAAATCCGATAGCTTGTTATTCATATCGGACTCGAATACGTAATTAAATATATATATATATATATATATATATATATATTTGTATATAATGTTAATTCTAATATATTTTTGTTAAATGATATTAATTGGATTAAATGAATAAAATGATTAGTATAAAGTTGGTGTTACTTTCGTAGAATAATGATGTAAGAGTAAACTATTTTTTAGATTTTGTTATTTATCCTATGATGTTTAGCTTGTAAATTTTAATATTTAATATTTTTTATTGTTCTATTGAGAATTTGATAAATATACATAGCCTTATTGAAACAATTCAAATCTGAAAAAATAAAATTATAGGTGGTAAAATGATATTTGGGTATGATATAGATATACGATCCTCCGACGAGTATAAAGATGGAGATAAAAATGAATACCGGATGAGAATGAACAACGTCGTCGTATTTGAATTTTTGGAGACCTGAGTCGAACTTAAAAACTTGACCCTCTCGAATGATAGGTCACTCACTGTTTTTACAACATAAATTTTTTTGTTTGATTTTCTACTAATAAGTTTTAATATTTTTATCTATTAATTTTTATTTCAATTATCTGGATCATCAATAGTCAAGAGAAACAATGTCATCTTCAATAATATTAATACTATATTTTCCATTCAATTTCTTAATAATAAAAACTCGAATAACCATTTTTGACTACCATTATCATCCACAAATGAATCAAGTTATTCAACACAATGGAAGGACAGTTTGGCATTGGAAAGTGAATTGCATTTAAATGCTGCACTGACTATCTCACCAATTATTTTGTGCTGACTTTCAGATTCATAATTCTCTCCCAAAATTTAAAAAAAAAAACCGAACATTTACTAGATAATCATTAAATCTTTCAGATACAGGTAAATTAATTAACAACTATCACGCTTAAATATGATAATCACTGTACAGAGTATTTATAAAACTCCACTAATCATTGTATAACGGTGTTTGCATTAAATATGACATGAAATTATGAGAATAAAATTTATTTTGTTGAGATTGATTGAAGAGTAAATAGGATAGATGGATCATCCTTTCTGTCAAAACAGGTAAAAATATTTTGACGAGAGATAGCTTGTTGGATCTGTTGTTGCCGAGAGTGAAATAAATATTAGCTGATGGGACATTTCATAGGCCATTTTCCTTCTCCAGGCTTTTCTACAGAACTAATATTCGGAAATTTTATTTCATCATAATCAATTACATGCGATATAATAATAATAATAATAATAATAACGATACATCTAAGAATGACCGATTGAGCAAGTTTGCGGTGCAGCATAACACTAATATATGCTAAATTTTAACTTTGGAACAAGTGATAAAATCCTAAATTTACTTTTTTATTAAAAAAAATATAAAAATTTAATCATAATTGATGATAACAATACAACTCCGACTATTTTAACTACAAAAAGTTTAATTTTGTTTAACGAGTTTGTCCTCATGTAGCATGCTCTAACGATTAGTAGAGAAACGATTAGTAGAGAAGAAAGAATGAGGTCAATATTAAATATTTTTTTAGAAATATCAATTTTTCAAGTATTTATAAATAAAAAATTAAAGGTATTTTGTTTCATATATTACAAATTAATTTTAGGTGGGGGCATTTAATGTTGCGAGCCAAATGCTGGTGAAGCTAACAGATATTGGATATTCCTATTGATTTTTTTTCCCCTATTAGTTATGTTCTTTGAAGTTGGAATGGTAAATTATTATTTATTTGTAAAAAGCAGTACTACTCTTCTTATATCGAGTTTCTTGCTTTTCATATATATAAAATAATGTAATAATTGATCGATTTTAATGAGATAGATTACTTTTCTATTTCATCAAAAATTTTGTGTAGGAACAGATGGCATTTTTTTATATTAAAACTCAATCAAATTAAACCACAACAATTTGGAGAAAACAAACAAAAACCCTTCTACATGTTCCAAATGTTATTCCACGAGCTATGTTTTATTTAATTAAATAATTGAAACATACGGGCACAAATGGGGGGTTGGAAAAGCCACAGTCACGTGTGGAATCATGCCAACACTTTTAAAAACTGTCCTAAAATAATTCGATCTTACCATTATCCTAAATTCCAAAGTAAAGAGAATCTCTTAAATAAAGGCTTTATCAAGACAGGCAAAAGTAATGGCTACAAATATATATAAAAAAATAGAAACGAAGCTTATTTTTTGTTTAAAAAAAAAAACTAGCATAGAATTAATTCTGTAATTTTCAAGTAACATTATTGATGAGCCACGATAGGATATGACCATCTAATCATTCAAAAAAATAGATAAAGCTTTGCCGGCTAACAGATGCACCACATCATTAGCAGTTAGTTGCATGGGATTGATTAAGGTAAAATTGGTACACTCGAGCATATAACAAATTTCCAAAGCCAAAACTCCAATTGGACCAAGCTCGACATCTGGATTAAGCACTGCCCGAACAACGTCAATGGAATCCGAAAAAATGCACACATTGAATAGACCAAGAATTATAAAAAATAACAGGACAAGAATTCGTCATTTTAACTTCCTTGAACAACCTTTGTTCCACCGTTTTTGTTAGAAGATGTGAGAACCCTTAAGCACAAAGAACAAACATATAGGGAGAAAGGGATCACCTTATCTTAGGCCCCTCTTCGATTGTATTGTACCAAAGATGGATTGATTGATACAAACGAACTATTTGACTGTAGTAAAACATCTCATTATCAAATTGACCCAAGAATAAAGACAAAGCTTTTATTACAACATAAGTATGGCGAAAAAGGTATTCTGATTCCCGAAGCCCTTATCTTTGTTACAAAATTTCAGAGATATTTCATTTGTTCAACGAGTCACGTCCGACTTCTCAAGTTGTGAAATGCATATATCATTAGATTAACCTTTAAGACGATGCCCCCAAGATAGCATCGAATCAACCGTGTTGTTTTCTCGTGGAACCCTTTTCAAATTTCTCCATTTCTTTTGTTTAGCAGAAAAGATCAACGATTCCTGCCCATCAGCTGTTTCAAAAAAGACAAAAGAGTAATTCCCCGGAATCAAACAATCACAAATTCAAGGAATCATTTTCACGATTAACCCATCGTGTAATAGCCTTTTTAACTTGGATGAATCCAACGGTTGTGGCAGGTTTGGACAGGATCCAGATCGACGTATAATCCCATGAACCATTCTTTTCATTGATACTTGGTCCGAGTGAGTAGTCACTCGTTTACACCACCATCATTTCATGGTTACATGGGACATTTCTAAATTCGTTCGTATAGCAGGTTCACAAGACAGAGAGATCGAGTGAGAAAAAAGAAACTCGGCAAGCTCAAAGGTCTTACATGATCCTCCAAGGCTCTAACTAATCCATTAATCCAGAAAAAACAAATGATACTAACATGTTAGCCTGTGACATCCCATTTTGGTTGACAAAAGGGATAGTTAGTCGACACCGAGCGGAAAGATCAGTATCAAAATAAGATTTGTTTGAATAAAACCAAGGAGATCCAAAACTACCCGAATTGCTGTTCATACATACGAACAAGTAGACCTTCGAGAAGAGACTGAGATAACGCGTGGAGGCTGAAATTAGCGAAGCCTTGTATTTGTCAAAGAAATAAACAAGATAGAAATGCACAAGCATGCACACTAACCAGTAATCTCCCAATAGAGAACAATGACTTTAACTTGGAAAATGGATAGATAAAGTGAGATATTTGTGTTCAGAAATCCTGACTTGAAAATCTCAAGTATATATTACAATTTTAAGTGGACGAACAGCAGTTTCTAAAAACTATATATGATAGATTTGACTACCAGGTCAATTTGCATGACTGAATGAAAAGAAACCAAGAGTCTAGAAACGTCTTGGGCTCTGGCCTCAGAACTAAAGAAATAGATAGATTTTATCCTTCAACGACCTTAACAGGAACATATTCCCTATCATCTAGTATAGATCTGAGAACCAAAGTAACTACCAAACGCAACTGATAACTCCTAGAGGAACAGGGAACTGATAATATGTGCCCAATCATCTTTCAGGATCCATCATCTAATATATGTGAACACAAAGAACTTCATTGGCTTGGATGCAACAGTGAAGCATTCTTAGAACAGTTTTTTATTCTTTCTAAATCAGGGGGTTAAGATGAGAGTTAATTTGCCACAGAAATCATGCAGAGAGCTCGAAAGAAAAATAAAGAAATTTCCTAAATAAACAATTTTAATAAATGAAGAGATGTTCTTTAATGAAATCATAATCATGTAACATGTAGATGGAGCCATGGAGAAAACATTTGTATTCACTATTCACCAGGATAAATAAAGCATTCCTCCTAATATAACTGAATTGAAATTGAGACAGGTTAAATTTGGTTTTGCTTGAACATCTGGTATCACATTTGTCAAAAGACACTGACTATCTTCAGCCGTTACAAAGCAAAATAAATCGAATAAAACTATAGGACAAGCGGTAAACTAGTTGATCGAGCAACAAAGAACACAACAAGTCTCACAATAAGAACCTCAAAGACACCATTTTCGTCATGAAAAAATAAATATGCACCATTTATTAGAAACAGATTTTATATCCCGCTCACTAATACAAAGTACAGATAAGTACCAATCAACAACCAAAATTTAAAACAGAACAGCTATGTATTGATTTTAGAAGCCTGTGCAGAGTAATATATGATAAACCTAGCCTGCAACTCCAAACTCCAGGGGCTTCTCTCAAATTATAGTCACTATTACAAAATACCCATATACTTCAGATCACCTAGTGCTGTGACCATTCGATACTCTTGATGTCAATCCCATCCTTGTACATTTCATAAAGAGGGCTCATTTCCCTCAACTTCTCCACCTGCTTTACTGTGAGCTCCACCGCCCTATCAATTTCTGCCTCGGTAGTGAACCTTCCGATTCCATATCTAATCGAGGTATGTGCCATATCCTCATCAATTCCCAATGCCCTCAACACATATGACGGTTCCAAACTCGCACTGGTACAAGCGCTGCCACTCGAGACAGCCACCTCCTTCAGCCCCATCAACAAGCTCTCACCTTCCACAAAAGCGAAGGACAAGTTCAAATTCCCCACATACCGGCTCTCCTCACTTCCGTTCACAACTACCCCTTCTAACTTCGTCCTTATACCATTCAATAACCGTTCCTGCAACGCCCTTATCCTTTTCTCATCATATTCCATTTCCTTCATTGCTAGCTCACACGCAGCACCAAACCCAACAACCAAAGGTGTAGGGACAGTTCCACTCCTTATCCCCCTCTCTTGTCCACCCCCATTCATTTGTGGTTCCACTCTAATTCTCGGTCTTCTTCTCATGTACAATGCCCCGATGCCCTTAGGCCCGTAAATCTTATGACCACTCAAAGACATTAGACTAATATTCATCCTGTCCACATCAATGGGAATCTTCCCCAATGCCTGTGCAGCATCAGTATGCAGAGGAACATTAAACTCCTTGCACATTTTCCCAATTTCCACCATCGGCTGAATAACACCAATCTCGTTATTAACCATCATCACAGAAACCAAGCCGGTATCAGGCCGAATGGAAGCCCGGAGCTTTTCCAAATCTACAAGCCCGTCGGACTTTACTGGAAGATAAGTAACCTCAAACCCCTCATGCTGTAAATGACGGCAGGAATCCAATACACATTTGTGTTCGGTCTGGGTCGTGATAACGTGACGCTTCTTCTCTTTGTAAAAGTGCAGAACACCCTTGATCGAGATATTGTTAGACTCGGTGGCCCCGGAGGTGAAGATTATTTCTTTTGGCGAGGCGTTGATCAGGGCAGAAACTTGGGCTCGGGCCGCCTCGACAGCCCGTTCCGATTCCCACCCGTAAAGGTGGGTGCGGGAGTGAGGGTTCCCGAATTGGGAAAGATAATATGGTAGCATAGCATCAAGAACTCTAGGGTCCACAGGAGACGTTGCCTGCATATCTAGATAGAGAGGTCTTCCGGAGATTTTTACGCCTTTCATCGATATTCCGCTGGACTCCTCCTCTAATGGCTCAACGGAAGCTGCGGCTGCGGTGGAAAAATTAAGGCGGATGAAGGATTTACCATTAAGGAAGCTGCGGCGGATGGCGGCGGCGACAAGCTTCGATGCCATGGCGGTGATGAAGGCGGGTTCTGTGGTTATCGTTCGAGCTAATTCTGAAAGTAGTGCTTTGAGGGTTGTACTTAAATAGTTATACACTACTTCAGATTTATTTGGGAAAAATTATTCGATTTATCCGAAAAAAGCAAAAGAGTTTTAGTTAAAGTTTAGATATCAGAGTAAAAAATATTTAAAAAATATAAGCTAAGAGCTTAAACTGATAATAGGTTATTTAGTGCTTATATTATATAATATTATAGAGAATTGGACAGATCCTTTACTAGTTTATCGCTAATTTATATATTAAAAAAAATATAACTTTAAAAATGTTGTTTTGAGAAATTGGAAAATTAGACAACTATTGTTCAAGTCTAATCGAAAATGGGTTCCTAAAGAAATTATTTGATACACAAGCCTCGTCTGATCGTAAAATTTCACTTTCGTGTCTCAAAATAGAATATCTACTTTCTATCGTAAATGAATTGGAGAATAAAAATTATAATTATATGATCATCTTTATAAGCCTACACTTATTGATCAGATAAACTAATTTAAGTTTCTGTTATAAAAATATTTCAAATAAGTATGGCAAAAAATTATTTTTTTTATTACCCAAAAAAATTAAATTGATAACATTTATCAGAATATGAGATATTTTTAAAAATTAAAAAGGGAAAATTTACTATCTCCTCGTCTACATTTACTTCTATTTTGATATACCGTATTCTCAAAATTTAGTATTTGTAGTCCTTTCTTTTGCAATTTTTAGTCATTATTAATCAAAATTTACTCTCCCTCCACTATATTTTAGTTATTTCTTTTGCTGTTTTAGACATAGAAAATCAAAATCATGATTGAAATTTAACAATATATAAACTCTAGAATTGCATAGTCACTACAAAAAAGCATTATTTACTGTAAAAAACAAAAAAAAAAGGTGCTTTGGATCTGAGGTTGTGCACAGCACCACCACAATTAGATGTGCACTGTAGAGATCAAGTCCAAAAAAACGTACTTTTGCATGATGAAATTAACTGCGGGTTTTTATTTTTATCAGTTATTGGTCTTTTTAGCATTCTCGAGATTGAATCTTTGGATCTTTTCTGTATATGGGCATTAGTTGATTTATGTTGCCCTTTTCCAACCAACTTTTCTTGCAAAATTCAACATCTTTTGTCGTCAGAAAATAGTAGGAAATTGAATCTTTTAGGAGTGCAACAGAACTCCAATATGTTCCATGAAGGCAACTCATCATGTTTCAGCAATCACTCATAGGAATCAGAAACTAAAGGTTTAAAGTGAAGCATGTTGTGCAGCTTTGTTTGTTGATTGGAGTCTGCATCTGGTTGCTTCACCCAGTGCAGCACTCCCGCGGCAAGAACGCGTCTGATCGTGAGTTCAAGAAAGTTTCGGATAAGATAAAGGGTGGGAATGAGATCTTGAACTTGGGAAGGAAAAATCTTCATCCGAGGACAAATGGAGATACAGATCCGCGTCTGATAATGATGGTAATACGACTGAAGATACTGCAGGCAAGGAAACTAGCAAAATCTGTGGATGGTACGAGGGGGGGCACAAAACAGGAGGAAATGAAAGGAGAACATAAGAGTGACCCTGGAGATATGGAGAGCGATGACAGAAATAGACTTGGAGAAGAGAATGCAAAAGAGGAGGGCGACAAGGAGAATAATGATAAAGAAAATGGGGGTGACGAAGGGAATGTCAAAGAGAACAAAGATCAAGAAATTCCAGAAGAAAATGAAGCGAAGAAGCAACTGAAGAGAAGCATGTCGATGAAAATAATAGTCAAAAACTGCAAGAGAAGGGGACAGAAGAGAATGAAGTAGTGCAGGAGGAAGAAAGTACAGAACAGAGCGGTGGCAGGAGAAGGAGAAAAGATGACAAAGAGGAAGAAGGCTTAACCAGGTCGATTGAGGAGAGAAGCAAAAATCCGAGGTCGAATACGATGGAACAACAGATAAATCTAATGAGGTAGAAAAAGAAGACAAGGCAACTAGAGAAAGTACGCAGAATTCACCCAATATAACACACAGAGAAAGTTCTTTGGTTGATTTTATTGAAGAGGAGAAGTCGAGTAATTCGACCATTGCTTTGATTGGTAACAAAAACAACATATCTGGTTTAAGTTCGGAAAACAAGGAGTTACCAGCTATAGATGATCAAGTCGATTCATCTGTTTCTGCACTGCGTGAAGAAGGAACTGAAGCTAACAGCCATGATGTGGTGGCCAAGTAGCAAGATCCAAGTAGATTATTCGGTGGTTGTAATGGGATTTTTTTTTCAAATTCTCTGTTTTTTTAGCTTCAGCAATTGCCAAGGATCCACGATCGCGTTTGTTATTATTATGTGATCAAACTCCTTTGTGAATGCCAAACATGCATAATTTTTCTAACCATATTTGGTAATCATAATCTAATTATTTCGTATAGATTATTACTATGTCATAAATCATCCAAAATTTGGGAAATCAGCAATTAAACTTTGTTGATCAAGTGATTAGCATCTCATTACTCGATCTTGTGTTCAAGACTTATTATTTGTTTGAATGGTTGGGAGCAAGGAAAAATAAGTTGCAAGTTGAAATGGATTTTATTTCGCTGTCTGAATAAGGAAAAGTAGTACAAAAGAAACCAAGAAAAAGAACAATCTACACTGAATTCCAGAAGAGTAGAACTTTTAGTTTCAGAGACCTTCGCCATAATTTTCAAATTCCAGTTCCGTTTGGACATCACAAGTTTAAATACATTATATAAATGCACTAAACCATTCATTATTCCTCGGATTTGCTTTCAATCGACATAGAGCAATCAATGCTCCTTCACCTCAAAAAGGCCATCTGGACCTGCATTCACAAAATGTATGTTAGAAAAACGTGAACGGTTCAGCAGTTTCAGGGTACAGCGTCAAAAAAGACTAATTTATTTTATAGCATAGATGTCCCATTAAAATTTAATCTGATGCTCATATTCAAGTATTGTAAACACGAACCACGTACTGAAATTCTATTATGTTGAAAGGATAGTGATAAGTACTGATTGAAAATTTGTAGTCGTGATTCAAGAATCCATGAAACTAGACATGCTTTTCAGACTGATCGCGTTGATACTATAGTTGTGAGAGGATCATTTAAAGATAGCTTGATACAGTCAGTGATGACTGTAGTTAGGAAAGGCATCCTCTGTGAAAAGCTTCAATAAGTAACTACAAGATTCTACCTCAATCATCCCATAATATGGCTACCTAGTTTATATGGACCATGCAAAAAAAAATCTCAAAATCACATCGGTCCTGTTGGATGGGAAGTATGCTAACTTAGTCCAAAAGGGTGCAACGCAGATGCATGTTTCATATGTTAGAGTAGGTGTCCGTCGAGCCAAGTGTTGACCGAGTATTCACAATGAAACTCTATGTATAAGCAATCTTTATTTTAATAATATTTGAAATTATTATTTTGGCACATCTTTATCTGTATACCCATGCTAGTTGCATAGATAAAGTCCTTGAATATACAAATAGTAGAAAGAATATGAGATGCTTATATGATGAGTATCATGAAACTCATATTTGGAATACTGTATATTCTAAACAGTTCCTAGTCGATTCAGCCGCCGCTAAGAAGGATATAGGCCGCTCGAGTTCTAGACTAGTATCTGCGATGTGAGTACCATGTTTCATTGGTAGGGGACATTGTGATGTCCGAGCATGCAGATAGGTGCTCCTGGTAGAGTGCACTGAACAACCCTCCATAAAGGACTTTCCAAGTGGTTCTCACTTATCGAGTGGAAACGTCCTAGTTTATGGTTGTACACCATTAGTCCTTATGACCCGGGACAACATTGAGACTCTATGTGCTAGCATTACACTTTGACTTGTTTACCGACTCTCATGGGGTCATCAGGTGGCAAGGTTGGGTGTTTTGGCGAAACATATAGGAGTCGATGCATTGTAGTCGGGGATTCACCGCTTACCTTCGGGTATGGATATCCTATGTGTATGTAGTATGAAATCTCTGATCAGAGTATGGTGGTAATTATGAAAGGGGTTTCATAGATTACACCATCGATGCAACTACGACATGACACATAGTATCGATTCATTGACAACTCTCGATATACCAATGGTTGTCGAATCGGTCGGGATATATGAGATGAAGGGACCGTACTGTACGCTAACCATAATTGAATGGTTCTTGCAGGCACTATCATTTGATACCTAGGGAATCATGTAAGCGATGCTGCTAGGCGTTTAACATGATTGGTTGGGTACTATCAGACTTGAGTTCTGACGTTCTTATTATCAAGGAGTTGATAAATAAGAATGGAGCAATTGGGGTATGCTCGTATAAGGACATGTTTAGTCCGAATCACATGGAGATGTGAACTCACGGCTAGTTGTATCAATGAACCATTGAGGGCCACACAAGTACTAGCTTTCTAGATCCCGTTGAGAAGTAAAATAGTTCAATGTGTTGAACGGCTTATAAAAGAGTTTATAGGCGTAAGAAAAAATAGAAGTATGACTTCTATGAGAGAATGTAACTTTTAATTTGAGGAAGTGTTCCTAAATTAAAAGTTGGCCAAATAAATAATGTATTTGAAAATTGTGATTTTCATAAACATTATTATGGACTAAATTAAATTAATTCAAGTGTTGAATTAATTAAACACTAGTGGACCTAGTAGAGTCCAAATAATTAAATTAATTCAAGTGTTGAAATTAATTAAACAACATGGGCCTTGTAGAGACCAATTAGTAATTATTATTAAACTAGTGGCCTTGAGTGAAATCAAGTAAAGTTTAAATGGTCTCAAATGTGTTTGAGATATTTAAATAAAAGTTCATGGACTTTGTAATTGTTACATGTCCAAATAAAAATAATGTGCATGGGGAGGTGAAGGGTTGGAGACTACTTTTTCAATCTCCAAGGCTTGGGATGCTAAAAAGGGGTTTTAGCTTTTTACACAACCAAGACAACTCATTCTCCCACACACCATACATGCCATGGCCGAAATTTTGATGTCCAATTCTCTCAAAATTTCTCTCATCTTGTTCTTCAATTGTTGAAGAAACTCTCTTCTCAAATGAAAAATGCTCTAATTTTTCTAGTGCAAAATTAGAGTGGTTCTAGCTAGTTGGTGGTGGGCTTAATATTTGAGCAAGGTGTGCTCAAAGGGAAGCTTGAAGATTAGTCATCCTTTCAAGAGCCAAGTTGTTTACAACTTGGTTGGAGCCAACATCAATCTCAAGAGATTGATAGGTACATTTCTAAAACACCCTATGTATGACATATTTTGGTGTTTTTGTATTTANAAGGTATAAAGTATGCGAACAAAAAAGCAAGGAGTTGAATTCACGTTTAAAAGCTTTAGCAAAAACAGTAGCAAAATATTGATAATATACTCATAAGAGACATGCAGCAATCACACGACTACTTAAGCTAGAGATTTTGATGAAGTTGCTTATTGTTGTTTAGAATTTGAGTACTTGGAAAATCAGTGAAATCACAGAAAAAATGAGTGCAGTAACTTCCGAAATTTCCCGTATAGTAACAACAACAGCAAGATCGTTTATCTTTAAACATTCAAAAAGTTAACATCAGAAAGAAGTAAGCAAATTATTCCACAAAACACCATTTGAACGAAAAAATGTGATAGATCAGAAGACTAAGAAGCCATTCAGGCCAGTTACTACGAGATAGAAAAATAGCAAAAAAAAAAGTTAATTCTACTAACATTTTTAGATCATGAAAGAGATGCTCCTTAAAACTAAATCGTAACAACAACAACAATGACTAAAAACTGGCAGTCTTTTAAAAATCATAATTACTACTGCGCAGCACTGCAAAATGGAACTTTGGTTGGAGTTTTTTCACATCAATAATGTTCATAACATTGCTTGTGAAAGTTCCGTTCCCACAGTGTAAATGTGATGAGGGTGAGTGTTACGTGTATCAGAATGTAGGTGTTGTAACACTCACGACAACATGCAGCGGAAATTATATTTTAACACATAACTTAAATAATACCAATATGAGGGACAAGATATAAATTATGCACAAATATAGAATACTTGTGCGGTGACTCAGGGCAAAATAATTGACTAGAAAAACTTGTAAGTTTACAAAAACCAATACTAGTGAAAGAATAAAACAAATCACTTAATAAGGTGAGTAACAAATTGCATACTAAAATTCTAACAAACCGTAAGACCAATTATACACAGGATGCATCAACTGAGAAGAAAAAAACTTCAAAACTCAACACTCTAATCAAAACAGTGATTAGGTGTTGACTTCAGATGTTGTCAGCACTTCACAGCAACACTTGAAACAGCAGCACGAGATTGCTCCGATCTCGAAAACTCTTTGCACGCCCTTGTCTCTTCAAAAACCATTTTTATGCTCTCCGTCTTCCTTCTTCTTCTGAGTCCCTTTTTTTTTAAAGACTAAGAGAGCAATTTCATTAGGAAAAAAAATATCATATCTTAAGGATATTATCATATCAAAATATCATTAGCAAAGATATCATATCTTAAAGATATTATCATAGAAATTAAATCTACACTAGATCATATCATTAAATCGAGATTATTCTCATGTCTAGAAAGGCAAAACATTAAAGATCTTAAACAAGAAAAATATAACAGGGAATAAATTTAAAAGTAAAATATATCAAGGAATAAATTCCTTTCAGCTTGCTCATAGATGAAATACATACAGCTAGTTGGAACACCAAAAAGTAACATAGAAAATCAGAAACACCCAAACCAATAAAAATAAGAACAAAGAGAGTAATATTGAAGGAAACTGAGCCCAGGGAAACTCCTTGTTACGAATATGCAAGTATGGGTATGACTGCACCGCAAAGTTAAAAAATCACATCAGAAACACTGAAACAAGTTCCGCGGCATTAAAATTTAATGCCGGTAAGTTCATCATCAAAGTATCAATTATATGCAATCTTCAATACAATGAAACAAAAATATCTATGTTTTCATCAAGGGAAAAAGTGCTTACAAGAGGCTCATCAAAGTGATGATGACCCTTGGAAAGGTTATAGATGGCAAGAATGGTACATGTTGCTATTCCTGCATAAGTTATCTTCTCCCACTTGGAAGCCTCATCTTTATAATTCCAAAACAATCAAATAAAATCACTGCAAACAGAAAATTGCTCGGATATTTTCCATCGTATCTTCGCATTTAAATCAATTTCACATGTAGCACCACATCTGAACATATATAAGCAATACCGGATACAAATTGTAATCGAGAAACCAAATACATACTCGAACGAAAAAGCCAATAAGCATGGATAGATTAACCTTTATTAGATCTCCCAACTTCATTTATATTTTTATTTCATTCCAAAGTGATTATACTTGTCCTCTATTCCACTATAATGTATCATTCATATTCTAAGCATTATATCACGGGTACTTACCAATGTTCTAAAAAACATGATTAAACGTGGTTTAAAAGCAAAATGTGATGAAAATGTTACAATTCAGAGGAAAAAAAGTTAAATGTATGTTGACTGCATTAAATGTGATTAATCGTTTAGATTAATCATGATTTTTTTTTTCAAAATTTAAATTAACTTATTAAAAAATAAAACATTTTCAATTTCCATAAACTAAAAACTCTAAAAAAATATTATTCTCCTCAAGACAAAAAAACTCATGGGTCATTATCCCCATCAAAACTCTTCCCTTCAATTTTGAGATTTATATATCTAAAAATTTGAATATTTGGGATTACTCTTAAATTTATTATATACGTGTGTATTATTTAATCATTTATTGGTATGCGATAATTAAAATTTTAATAAAAACTAAAAACATTTTTTAACATTTAATCTAGTATTAAATCTATTTAAAGTTGTAAAATTTGAAATTTGGTCTCGAAATTTAATCACATTTCTCGTTTTATTTAAACCTTTGTATTTAGGCATATCTTTCTCCAATTATGATTTGAAATTTTGTGAGCCCCAACCCGACACAACGATTATGTAAAGGCTTACAGCTGGTGGAAATGGGCCGATATTGGTCCATAATCCAACGCCATACAATGGCCCAATAAAGTTGGTTGGCCCGAGTAATCTTAACCCAGTTATCCGAAGCGAAGATGGGTTTGGTTTAATGTGATTATTCAAAATATTTGTTTCAATTATGAAAGGATTTTGGATAATATGAATCGATTAAAAGCATTTTAGTGTCGGGTGTGTGGTTGGATCTTCAACATGCATGTTTCAATGAAAAATGTCGAGTTTGGTATAATTTTATAATAATTTAATATAAATTCCAAAAAATTATTTGACTATAAATTATGAAAATTTATGCACCAAAATATAAAAGCAAAATGTGAATTTTTTAAATATATATTTTTAGTTCAGTTATCAATTTTAGTTATTTTCATCTAAATCTCGTGATTAAATAAATGATATATTAAAATTTTATAATTACGTAGTTAAAAAAATCTTTTATAACATTCACATATTATGAATTAAATAAAAAACACACCCCAATATATATAAAGACTAAAATTTATATTTTGTCAAAGATTTTTTTTTTAATACAAAAATCTAGATGTCAACTTTCACATGTCCGAGCGAGGCTAATATAGTTATTTAAATCCATAGGTGTCTCCACCATGGTTAATGGAATATATCACAAAACGACTGTCTACAAACATCTCGAACGCAAAAACTTCATATCTTAGCAGCCAAGAATCCGAGATCTCTGTTCACCTCTGCCAACCAAAAACCACGGGTATGAACACACACACACACACTTCTATTTTACATTGTCCTAAGACTTGGACGAGCTCCTCGCTTGGAACTAGTAGGCGAATGATCCTTGATCAATTCGACAACCCTCCTCATAGAAGGTCTACAGGCCGGTAACTCAGCCGTGCACGACAAGGCCACGTTCAAAATCTTCTCCACCTCTTCATATTCAATGGTCGACGAATCCATTCGAGGGTCTAAAAGTTTATCGAAGCAAGTTTTGTCTATTGTGCCAGTAGCGTTATCACTTCCTTGTTCAGAAGATGCAAAAGCCATCTCCATTGCCCACCTAACAATGTTCTTATTCTCGCCAAATGAAGCGTCGTTTGGCCTTTTTCCAGTTATCAGTTCTAATAAAACGACACCAAAGCTGTAGACATCGCTCTTTTCTGTAACTTTCATCGTGTATGCATATTCTGCAAAAAATTAGAATAAAATATGAGCATGTGTACCAGATGATTTTAAGTTTGAAATTTTGGTTTGACTAAAAATATGGCTAACCCGGCGCTATGTATCCATAGGAACCTGCAACACGAGACATGACTTGATCACTCTGTTGTTCATCTTGTTTCACTATCTTGGCCAACCCGAAATCAGCTACTTTAGGCTTAAACTCTTCATCTATCAAAATGTTATTCGGTTTGACATCTCTATGAACAATCGATGGCACACAATCATGGTGCAAATAAGCGAGCCCCTGAGCTGCTCCTGATGCAATTGCGAATCTCCTAGGCCAATCCAAATACCTCCCATGCTTCTCGTCATTCAACATGTCTCCTAAACTCCCATTCTTCATATAATCATACACCAACACTTTAATATCCTCGCCCATACAACTAAACAACAGTCTTACAATGTTCGCATGTCGTATTCTACCCAACGTCTCCACCTCCGAGCGGAACACCTCCTCCGATTCTGCTATACGGTGCATGCCCCAAAGCCTCTTGGCAGCAACCGTCTGCCCACTTTTCAGCTTGACCCGATAGACACGCCCTGACCCACCAGATCCAATAAGATTCTCATCTCTTAAGGCTGCGAACACGTCCTCTTCATTGAACCCAATCCGTTGGAACGATGTGATTTTCCAAGATCTCTTCCTTTTACCAAAGGTAATTAACTTCTTGGTCTTGATCAAGAGCCAAAGTAAAACCACCAGTATCAATGCAAGAACTGATAGAATTCCCACTAGTACAAAGTTCACGTGTTTGGATCTCGAGCAAGGAGGAAGCGGCCTAAGATCAGGACTACACAAATCTGGGTTCTCCATTAGACTTGGGAGAAAAAACTTGGTATCGAAACCAAGTGGGACTTTCCCTTGAAGCCTATTATACGAGACATTGAACTCATTGAGTTTCAGATTCGTCAGCGATACCGGAATCTCCCCAGTGAATGAGTTGTGGGAAAGATCCAAGAGTGTTAGCACTGGCAGACTCCCTATTTCTGCCGGAATATTACCTGAAAAACGATTGTCTGATAAATCCAACTGTGTTAACTCTGTCCAATCCCCAACACCTTTCGGAATTTCGCCAATGAACTGATTTTTTTGAATGTGAAACTCCTGTAAATTGATCAGTTGATACATACACGAGGGCAGATCACCAAAAAGCTGGTTCCTACTGCAATCCATTTTCCTAAGCTCTTGCAAACCGCAAATTTCGACAGGAAACTTGCCTGAAAAATTGTTGCCTGAGATCAGCAATTGTTCTAGCCCTTTGGCATTTGAAATCGACGGAGGGAAAGAACCTTGTAACTTGTTATCTGTCAGCTCAACCAGCACAAGCCCACTAATACCCCAGAATCCATCTGGTACCGCTCCTGAAAGTTCATTTTCTTGAATTCTCACATACGTTAAACTACTGCATTCGCCGTATGATTCAGGGATTGTGCCTGAAATTCTGTTACCAAAGAGTATCAAACGATTAAGCGTCTTCTTGTAACACAAATTTCGAGGTAAAGGGCCATCCAAATTGTTATTAGATACATCAATTTCTTCCAAATCCGAGTTCATACCCATGAATTCGGGCAAAGAACCTGACAAGTTGTTATTAAACAGCCTCAGATCGATAAGATTTGGGTTTAAAGCTAAAACCTCTGGAATTTCACCTTCCAAGAAATTGTCGCTGAGTTGTAAAGATTCCAACTGAAGACCCGCCAGACTTTCAGGTATTTTTCCGGTAAGATTATTACCCGAGGCGTCGAACTGCCGCAACGATGTAAGATTGGAAAACGTGTCTGGCAATTCTCCCGATAGTTGATTACCAAATAGTTCAATCACTTCGACGCTTTTCACTCCAGCAATACTTTCTGGTATGTTTCCTTGGAGATTATTCGCTGACAAATCCAAGGTTTTGAGAGAAACAAGATTTCCAATAGAGACCGGGATTTTCCCGACAAGGTTAGAATACGAGAGAACCAGAATCTGAAGATTTCTGAGGCTTCCTATGATTTCCGGCAATGGGCTGGAGATAAAGGGATTTCCAGACAACACTAACTGAGTTAATCCAGTTAAATTGAACAAGAAATCCGGGATCGACCCGTTCAACAGATTTGAACCCAGAGACAAAAAACTGAGTCTTGGAAAATTGGCAAAACTTGCGGGAATTTCACCTGAAAAATTGTTAAGGGACAAATCCAAGACCGTCAGATTCAGGAACTCCACCGGGAACTCCGGTAAGTCGCCGACAAAATAATTCGCCGACAGATTAAGAGAAAAAAGATGAGAACACAGTGAAATGGAATCAGAATCAATGCTCCCGCCGAGGCTATTGGATGACACGTCCATATTCCGGAGAGTAGAAATCCGACAAAAATCCGCCGGAAAATTCCCTGAAACACTGATATCAGATAGCTTGATGGAAACCACACTGATATTCTCCCGGTCGCAAGAAATGCCCGTCCAACTGCACGGCGCATTACTGACAGACCCGACCCAGTCTTCGAGCTTCCTCAACGGGTCGTGGAGTTGGCTGTTCTTCACGCGGAGAAGAATCTCTGCGTCTCTGTTGGATGAATTCGCAGTGTGTAATAAACTGACCAAGAAAATGGCAAGTATGATAAACAGAAGCTGGATTTGATTTCCCCCACGACTACTCATTTTGTTTCAGGTACAGCAAATTGAACTTAGTTCAACAGATGACTTGTACACAACGAATTCGAAGGTCTGTGATTTGCTATCAAGTTCTAAAAAATACTGAAAGCGGTGAAAATGCTGTTTATGGATAGAAATTAGAGTGGTGAAAATATTGTTTGGGCATGGAGAGTGATAATACAGTGAAATCTGACGAGATTGTGAGTTCCCAGGATTAATATAATCTATCGAATTGGAAAACAAGTCAATGGAGATGATGCGATACTGTGAATATTTCCTACAAGAGGTAAAATTTAGGAATTCAATCGTTTGAACAGTTGGAGTAATTTTTTTTCTATTTCTGAAAAGTATTTGCGAATTGCGATATCTTTTAGATTTGTCATTCGTTCTAATAAGTTCTCAATCTTATTACTTCAATATCTATTATATCAAGAATAGCCCACGTCATCTTCTGACCGTCTGTTTTATGTTTTTGTTTTGTAAATGTTCAAATTTTGATTTTGATAATGTAAATTAGGTTCTGTTTTGATTTTTCTATATATTTTCGTTTTAATGTTATCCAATGTCACGTTATTAATCTATTAGAAATACCAAAAACTAAAACTTATACTAATTTACATTATCAAAACAAAAAATAAACAAATCTAGAGGACACACAAATAAAATATTTTATTGCGAATGAATAAGATATCGAGAAATTGTTCATTACTAAAATCATATTTTAGTTATTATCCTATATATATAGAGTAGGTCTCATGTGAGACCGTCTCACGGATCTTAATTTGTGAGACGGGTCAACCCTACCCATATTCACAATAAAAAGTAATACTCTTAGCATAAAAAGTAATACTTTTTCATGGATGACCCAAATAAGAGATCCGTCTCACAGATACGACCCGTGAGACCGTCACACACAAGTTTTTGC